>NC_135483.1:85208468-85291108 GCF_052094955.1 Ictidomys tridecemlineatus
ACCGTTCCTAAGCAGTAACCGTTTTTATTTTTAGGTTTCACTGTTTTCTCCTATAGGGACACATGTATTTGGAACTCTAAATAAAACACGGTTTTTGCTAGCTCTTTTAAACTTGACAAAATAAAGCAGTTTCAAGTTCTATCTCTATGGTTTGTTTGCTGTTGATGTAGCCCTAAGCAGAGACTGGCGAAAATCACTTTGATGGAACGGGGTTGCCAAGCTTCCAAAAAACTACGAGTTGCCTGAAATCTCAGCAAACATTTTTTCTCCCGATCTTGATGATTCTTTTAGGTAATGATCAGTACACCAAAACCACTTGGCTCACCAAATGTCGTTCTTCTTGGTTAAACCGTTCGTTTGCAGTAACAGTTTTCATTTTTAGGTTTCACTCTGTTTTCTCCTATAATGATACATGGATTTGGAACTCTAAATCAAACACGGTTTGTGCTAGCTCTTTGAAACTTGACACAATAAAGCAGTTTCAAGTTCTATCTCTATGGTTTGTTTGCTCTTGATGTAGCCCTAAGCAGAGACTGGCGAAAATCACTTTGATGGAAAGGGGTTGCCAAGCGTCCAAAAAACTACGAATTGCCTGAAATCTCAGCAAACATTTTTTCACCCAATC
This sequence comes from Ictidomys tridecemlineatus, assembly GCF_052094955.1. Lineage (NCBI taxonomy): Eukaryota > Metazoa > Chordata > Mammalia > Rodentia > Sciuridae > Ictidomys > Ictidomys tridecemlineatus. The sequence continues at coordinate 85,209,094 of NC_135483.1, forward strand.
CTGATGATTATTTCAGGTAATGATCAGTACACCAAAACCACTTGGCTCACCAAATTTCGATCTTCTAGGTTAAACCGTTCGTTTGCAGTAACGGTTTTCATTTTTAGGTTTCACTCTGTTTTCTCCTATAGGGATACATGTATTTGGAACTCTAAATCAAACACGGTTTGTGCTAGCTCTTTGAAACTTGACACAATAAAGCAGTTTCAAGTTCTATCTCTATGGTTTGTTTGCTGTTGATGTAGCCCTAAGCAGAGACTGGCGAAAATCACTTTGATGGAAAGAGGTTGCCAAGTTTCCAAAAAACTATGAGTTGCCTGAAATCTCAGCAAACATTTTTTCACCCAATCTTGATGATTCTTTCAGGTAAAGATCAGTACACCAAAACCACTTGGCTCACCAAATTTCGTTCTTCTAGGTTAAACCGTTCGTTTGCAGGAACCGTTTTCATTTTTAGGTTTCACTCTGTTTTCTCCTATAGGGATACATGTATTTGGAAATCTGAATCAAACACGGTTTGTGCGAGCTCCTTGAAACTTGACACAATAAAGCAGTTTCAAGTTCTGTTTCTATGGTTTGTTTGCTGTTGATGTAGCCCTAAGCAGAGACTGGCGAAAATCACTTTGATGGAAAGGGGTTGCCAAGCTTCCAAAAAACTACGAGTTGCCTGAAATCTCAGCAAACATTTTTTCACCCAATCTTGATGATTCTTTCATGTAATGATCACTACACCAAAACCACTTGGCTCACCAAATTTCGTTCTTCTTGGTTAAACCGTTCCTTTGCAGTAACCGTTTTTATTTTTAGGTTTCACTCTGTTTTCTCCTATAGGGATACATGTATTTGGAACACTAAATCAAACACTTTTTTTGCTAGCTCTTTAAACATGACACAATAAAGCAGTTTCAAGTTCTATCTCTATGGTTTGTTTGCTGTTGATGTAGCCCTAAGCAGAGACTGGCGAAAATAACTTTGATGGAAAGGGGTTGCCAAGCTTCCAAAAAACTACGAGTTGCCTGAAATCTCAGCATACATTTTTTCACCCAATCTTGATGATTCTTTCAGGTAATTATCAGTAAACCAAAACCACTTGGCTCACCAAATTTCGTTCTTCTAGGTTAAACCGTTCGTTTGCAGTAACCGTTTTCATTTTTAGGTTTCACTTTGTTTTCTCCTATGGGGATATATGTATTTTGAACTCTAAATGAAAGACGGTTTGTACTAGCTCTTTGAAACTTGACACAATAAAGCAGTTTCAAGTTCTATCTCTATGGTTTGTTTGCTGTTGATGTAGCCCTAAGCAGTGACTGGCGAAAATAACTTTGATGGAACGGGGTTGCCAAGCTTCCAAAAAACTACGAGTTGCCTGAAATCTCAGCAAACATTTTTTTCTCCCAATATTGATGATTCTTTCAGGTAATGATCAGTACACCAAAACCACTTGGCTCAACAAATTTCGGTCTTCTAGGTTAAACCGTTCGTTTGCAGTAACCGTTTTCATTTTTAGGTTTCACTCTGTTTCCTCTTATAGGGATACATGTATTCGGAACTCTAAATCAAACACGGTTTGTGCTAGCTCTTTGAAACTTGGCACAATAAAGCAGTTTCAAGTTCTATCTCTATGGTTTGTTTGCTGTTGACGTAGCCCTTAGCAGAGACTGGCAAAAATCACTTTGATTGAAAGGGTTTGCCAAGCTTCCAAAAAACTACGAGTTGCCTGAAATCTCAGCAAACATTTTTTCACCCAATCTTGATGATTCTTTCAGGTAATGATCAGTACACCAAAACCACTTGGCTCACCAAATTTCGTTCTTCTAGGTTAAACCGTTCGTTTGCACTAACCGTTTTCATTTTTAGGTTTCACTCTGTTTTCTCCTATAGGGATACATTTATTTGGAACTCTAAATCAAACACGGTTTGTGCTAGCTCTTTGAAACTTGACACAATAAAGCAGTTTCAAGTTCTATCTCTATGGTTTGTTTGCTGTTGATGTAGCCCTAAGCAGAGACTGGTGAAAATCACTTTGATATAAAGGGGTTGCCAAGCTTCCAAAAAACTATGAGTTTCCTGAAATCTCAGCAAACATTTTTTCACCATATATTGATGATTCTTTCAGGTAATGATCAGGACACCAATACAAATTGGCTCAGCAAATTTCGTTCTTCTAGGTTAAACCGTTCATTTGCAGTAACCGTTTTCATTTTTAGGTTTCACTTTGTTTTCTCCTATAGGGATATATGTATTTTGAACTCTAAATGAAAGACGGTTTGTACTAGCTCTTTGAAACTTGACACAATAAAGCAGTTTCAAGTTCTATCTCTATGGTTTGTTTGCTGTTGATGTAGCCCTAAGCAGAGACTGGCGAATATCACTTTGATGGAAAGGGGTTTCCAAGCGTCCAAAAAACTACGAATTGCCTGAAATCTCAGCAAACATTTTTTCACCCAATCTTGATGATTCTTTCAGGTAATGATCAGTACACCAAAACCACTTGGCTCACCAAATTTCGTTCTTCTAGGTTAAACCGTTCGTTTGCAGTAACCGTTTTCATTTTTTGGTTTCACTCTGTTTTCTCCTATAGGGATACATGTATTTGGAACTCTAAATCAAACACGGTTTGTGCTAGCTCTTTGAAACTTGACACAATAAAGCAGTTTCAAGTTCTAACTCTATGGTTTGTTTGCTCTTGATGTAGCCCTAAGCAGAGACTGGTGAAAATCACTTTGATGGAAAGGGGTTGCCAAGCTTCCAAAAAACTACGAGTTGCCTGACATCTCAGCAAACATTTTTTCACCCAGTATTTATGATTCTTTCAGGTAATGATCAGTACACCAAAACCACTTGGCTCACCAAATGTCGTTCTTCTAGGTTAAACCGTTCGTTTGCAGTAACAGTTTTCATTTTTAGGTTTCACTCTGTTTTCTCTTATAGGGATACATGTATTTGGAACTCTAAATCAAACACGGTTTGTGCTAGCTCTTTGAAACTTGACACAATAAAGCAGTTTCAAGTTCTATCTCTATGGTTTGTTTGCTGTTGATGTAGCCCTAAGCAGAGACTGGCGAAAATCACTTTGATGGAAAGGGGTTGCCAAGCGTCCAAAAAACTACGAATTGCCTGAAATCTCAGCAAACATTTTTTCACCCAATCTTGATGATTCTGTCAGGTAATGATCAGTACACCAAAACCACTTGGCTCACCAAATTTCGTTCTTCTAGGTTAAACCGTTCGTTTGCAGTAACCGTTTTCATTTTTAGGTTTCACTCTGTTTTCTCCTATAGGGATACATGTATTTGGAACTCTAAATCAAACACGGTTTGTGCTAGCTCTTTGAAACTTGACACAATAAAGCACTTTCAAGTTCTATCTCTATGGTTTGTTTGCTGTTGATGTAGCCCTAAGCAGAGACTGGCGAAAATCACTTTGATGGAAAGGAGTTGCCAAGCTTCCAAAAAACTACGAGTTGCCTGAAATCTCAGCAAACATTTTTCACCCAATCTTGATGATTCTTTCATGTAATGATCACTACACCAAAACCACTTGGCTCACCAAATTTCGTTCTTCTAGGTTAAACCGTTCGTTTGCAGTAACCGTTTTCATTTTTAGGTTTCACTCTGTTTTCTCCTATAGGGATACATGTATTTGGAACACTAAATCAAACACTTTTTTTGCTAGCTCTTTAAACATGACACAATAAAGCAGTTTCAAGTTCTATCTCTATGGTTTGTTTGCTGTTGATGTAGCCCTAAGCAGAGACTGGCGAAAATAACTTTGATGGAAAGGGGTTGCCAAGCTTCCAAAAAACTACGAGTTGCCTGAAATCTCAGCATACATTTTTTCACCCAATCTTGATGATTCTTTCAGGTAATTATCAGTGAACCAAAACCACTTGGCTCACCAAATTTCGTTCTTCTAGGTTAAACCGTTCCTTTCCAGTAACCGTTTTTATTTTTAGGTTTCACTCTGTTTTCTCCTATAGGGACACATGTATTTGGAACTCTAAATAAAACACGGTTTTTGCTAGCTCTTTTAAACTTGACAAAATAAAGCAGTTTCAAGTTCTATCTCTATGGTTTGTTTGCTGTTGATGTAGCCCTAAGCAGAGACTGGCGAAAATCACTTTGATTGAACGGGGTTGCCAAGCTTCCAAAAAACTACGAGTTGCCTGAAATCTCAGCAAACATTTTTTCTCCCAATCTTGAAGATTCTTTCAGGTAATGATCAGTACACCAAAACCACTTGGCTCACCAAATGTCGTTCTTCTTGGTTAAACCGTTCGTTTGCAGTAACAGTTTTCATTTTTAGGTTTCACTCTGTTTTCTCCTATAATGATACATGGATTTGGAACTCTAAATCAAACACGGTTTGTGCTAGCTCTTTGAAACTTGACACAATAAAGCAGTTTCAAGTTCTATCTCTATGGTTTGTTTGCTGTTGATGTAGCCCTAAGCAGAGACTGGCGAAAATCACTTTGATGTAAAGGGGTTGCCAGGCTTCCAAAAAACTATGAGTTTCCTGAAATCTCAGCAAACATTTTTTCACCATATATTGATGAATCTTTCAGGTAATGATCAGGACACCAATACAAATTGGCTCAGCAAATTTCGTTCTTCTAGGTTAAACCGTTCATTTGCAGTAACCGTTTTCATTTTTAGGTTTCACTCTGTTTTCTGATATAGGGATACATGTATTTGGAACTCTAAATCAAACACGGTTTGAGCTAGCTCTTTGAAACTTGACACAATAAACCAGTTTCAAGTTCTATCTCTATGGTTTGTTTGCTGTTGATGTAGCCCTAAGCAGCGACTGGCGAAAATCACTTTGATGGAAAGGGGTTGCCAAGCTTCCAAAAAACTACGAGTTGCCTGAAATCTCAGCAAACATTTTTTCACCCAGTATTTATGATTCTTTCAGGTAATGATCAGTACACCAAAACTACTTGGCTCACCAAATGTCGTTCTTCTAGGTTAAACCGTTCGTTTGCAGTAACAGTTTTCATTTTTAGGTTTCACTCTGTTTTCTCCTATAGGGATACATGTATTTGGAACTCTAAATCAAACACGGTTTGTGCTAGATCAATGAAACTGGACACAATAAAGCAGTTTCAAGTTCTATCTCTATGTTTTGTTTGCTGTTGATGTAGCCCTAAGCAGAGACTGGCGAAAATCACTTTGATGGAAAGGGGTTGCCAAGCTTCCAAAAAACTACAAGTTGCCTGAAATCTCAGCAAACATTTTTTCACCATTTCTTGATGATTCTTTCAGGTAATGATCAGTACACCAAAACCACTTGGCTCACCAAATTTCGTTCTTCTAGGTTAAACCGTTCATTTGCAGTAACCGTTTTCATTTTTAGGTTTCACTCTGTTTTCTCCTATAGGGATACATGTATTTGGAACTCTAAATCAAACACGGTTAGTGCTAGCTCTTTGAAACTTGACACAATAAAGCAGTTTCAAGTTCTTTCTCTATGGTTTCTTTGCTGTTTATGTAGCCCTAAGTAGAGACTGGCGAAAATCACTTTGATGGAAAGAGGTTGCCAAGTTTCCAAAAAACTACTAGTTGCCTGAAATCTCAGCAAACTTTTTTTCACCCAATCTTGATGATTCTTTCAGGTAAAGATCAGTACACCAAAACCACTTGGCTCACCAAATTTCGTTCTTCTAGGTTAAACTGTTCGTTTGCAGGAACCGTTTTCATTTTAAGGTTTCACTCTGTTTTCTCCTATAGGGATATATGTATTTGGAAATCTGAATCAAACACGGTTTGTGCGAGCTCCTTGAAACTTGACACAATAAAGCAGTTTCAAGTTCTATTTCTATGGTTTGTTTGCTGTTGATGTAGCCCTAAGCAGAGACTGGCGAAAATCACTTTGATGGAAAGGGGTTGCCAAGCTTCCAAAAAACTACGAGTTGCCTGAAATCTCAGCAAACATTTTTTCACCCAATCTTGATGATTCTTTCATGTAATGATCACTACAGCAAAACCACTTGGCTCACCAAATTTCGTTCTGCTAGTTTAAACCGTTCGTTTGCAGTAACCGTTTTCATTTTTAGGTTTCACTCTGTTTTCTCCTATAGGGATACATGTATTTGGAACACTAAATCAAACACTTTTTTTGCTAGCTCTTTAAACATGACACAATAAAGCAGTTTCAAGTTCTATCTCTATGGTTTGTTTGCTGTTGATGTAGCCCTAAGCAGAGACTGGCGAAAATAACTTTGATGGAAAGGGGTTGCCAAGCTTCCAAAAAACTACGAGTTGCCTGAAATCTCAGCATACATTTTTTCACCCAATCTTGATGATTCTTTCAGGTAATTATCAGTAAACCAAAACCACTTGGCTCACCAAATTTCGTTCTTCTAGGTTAAACCGTTCGTTTGCAGTAACCGTTTTCATTTTTAGGTTTCACTTTGTTTTCTCCTATGGGGATATATGTATTTTGAACTCTAAATGAAAGACGGTTTGTACTAGCTCTTTGAAACTTGACACAATAAAGCAGTTTCAAGTTCTATCTCTATGGTTTGTTTGCTCTTGATGTAGCCCTAAGCAGTGACTGGCGAAAATCACTTTGATGGAACGGGGTTGCCAAGCTTCCAAAAAACTACGAGTTGCCTGAAATCTCAGCAAACATTTTTTTCTCCCAATATTGATGATTCTTTCAGGTAATGATCAGTACACCAAAACCACTTGGCTCAACAAATTTCGGTCTTCTAAGTTAAACCGTTCGTTTGCAGTAACCGTTTTCATTTTTAGGTTTCACTCTGTTTTCTCTTATAGGGATACATGTATTTGGAACTCCAAATCAAACACGGTTTGTGCTAGCTCTTTGAAACTTGACACAATAAAGCAGTTTCAAGTTCTATCTCTATGGTTTGTTTGCTGTTGACGTAGCCCTTAGCAGAGACTGGCAAAAATCACTTTGATTGAAAGGGTTTGCCAAGCTTCCAAAAAACTACGAGTTGCCTGAAATCTCAGCAAACATTTTTTCACCCAATCTTGATGATTCTTTCAGGTAATGATCAGTACACCAAAACCACTTGGCTCACCAAATTTCGTTCTTCTAGTTTAAACCGTTCGTTTGCACTAACCGTTTTCATTTTTAGGTTTCACTCTGTTTTCTCCTATAGGGATACATGTATTTGGAACTCTAAATCAAACACGGTTTGTGCTAGCTCTTTGAAACTTGACACAATAAAGCAGTTTCAAGTTCTATCTCTATGGTTTCTTTGCTGTTGATGTAGCCCTAAGCAGAGATTGGCGAAAATCACTTTGATGGAAAGGGGTTGCCAAGCTTCCAAAACACTACGAGTTGCCTGAAATCTCTGCATACATTTTTTCACCCAATCTTGATGATTCTTTCAGGTAATGATCAGTACACCAAAACCACTTTGCTCACCAAATTTCGTTCTTCTAGGTTAAACCGTTCATTTGCAGTTACCGTTTTCATTTTTAGGTTTCACTCTGTTTTCTCCTATAAGGATACATTTATTTGGAACTCTAAATCAAACAGAGTTTCTGCTAGCTCTTTGAATCTTGACACAATAAAGCAGTTTCAAGTTCTATCTCTATGGTTTGTTTGCTGTTGATGTAGCCCTAAGCAGAGACTGGCGAAAATCACTTTGATAAAAAGGGGTTGACAAGCTTCCAAAAAACTACGAGTTGCCTGAAATCTCAGCAAACATTTTTTCACCCAATCTTGATGATTCTTTCAGGTAATGATCAGTACACCAAAACCACTTGGCTCACCAATTTTCGTTCTTCTAGGTTAAACCGTTCGTTTGCAGTAACCGTTTTCATTTTTAGGTTTCACTCTGTTTTCTCCTATAGGGATACATGTATTTGGAACTCTAAATCAAACACGGTTTGTGCTAGCTCTTTGAAACTTGACACAATAAAGCAGTTTCAAGTTCTATCTCTATGGTTTGTTTGCTGTTGATGTAGCACTAAGCAGAGACTGGCGAAAATCACTTTCCTGGAGAGGGTTTGCCAAGCATCGCAAAACTACGATTGGCCTGAAATCTCAAAAAACATTTTTTCACCCAATCTAGATGATACTTTCAGGTAATGATCAGTACACCAAAACCACTTGGCTCACCAAATTTCGTTCTTCTAGGTTAAACCGTTCGTTTGCAGTAACCGTTTTAATTTTTAGGTTTCACTCTGTTTTCTCCTGACGGGATACATGTATTTGGAACTCTAAATCAAACACGGTTTGTGCTAGCTCTTTGAAACTTGACACAATATAGCAGTTTCAAGTTCTATCTCTATGGTTTGTTTGCTGTTGATGTAGCCCTAAGCAGAGACTGTTAAAAATCACTTTTATGGAAAGGCGTTGCCAAGCTTCCAAAACACTACGAGTTGCCTGAAATCTCTGGAAACATTTTTTCACCCAATCTTGATGATTCTTTCAGGTAATGATCAGTACACCAAAATCACTTGGCTCACCAAATTTCGTTCTTCTAGGTAAAACCGTTCGTTTGCAGTAACCGTTTTCATTTATAGGTTTCACTCTGTTTTCTCCTATAGGGATACATGTATTTGGAACTCTAAATCAAACACGGTTTGTGCTAGCTCTTTGAAACTTGACACAATAAAGCAGTTTAAAGTTCTATCTCTATGGTTTGTTTGCTGTTGATGTAGTCCTAAGCAGAGACTGGCGAAAATCACTTTGATGAAAAGGGGTTGCCAAGCTTCCACAAATCTACGAGTTGCCTGAAATCTCAGCAAACATTTTTTCACCATATCTTGATGATTCTTTCAGGTAATGATCAGTACAGCAAAACCACTTGGCTCACCAAATTTTGTTCTTCTAGGTTAAACCGTTCGTTTGTAGTAACCGTTTTCATTTTTAGGTTTCACTCTGTTTTCTCCTATAGGGATACATGTATTTGGAACTCTAAATCAAACACGGTTTGTGCTAGCTCTTTGAAACTTGATACAATAAAGCAGTTTCATGTTCTATCTCTATGGTTTGTTTGCGGTTGATGTAGCCCTAAGCAGAGACAGGCGAAAATCACTTTGATGGAAAGGGGTTGCCAAGCTTCCAAAAAACTACGAGTTGCCTGAAATCTCAGCAAACATTTTTTCACCATATCTTGATGATTCTTTCAGGTAATGATCAGTACACCAAAACCACTTGGCTCACCAAATTTCATTCTATAGGTTAACCTGTTCATTTGCAGTAACCGTTTTCATTTTTAGGTTTCACTCTGTTTTCTCCTATAGGGATACATGTATTTGAAACTCTAAATCAAACACGGTTTGTGCTAGCTCTTTGAAACTTGATACAATAAAGCAGTTTCATGTTCTATCTCTATGGTTTGTTTGCTGTTGATGTAGCCCTAAGCAGAGACAGGCGAAAATCACTTTGATGGAAAGGGGTTGCCAAGCTTCCAAAAAACTACGAGTTGCCTGAAATCTGAGCAAACATTTTTTCACCCAATCTTGATGATACTTTCAGGTAATGATCAGTGCACCAATCCCACTTGGCTCACCAAATTTCGTTATTGTAGGTTAAACCGTTCGTTTGCAGTAACCGTTTTCATTTTTAGGTTTCACTCTGTTTTCTTCTATAGGGATACATGTATTTGGAACTCTAAATAAAACACGGTTTGTTCTAGCTCTTTGAAACTTGACACAATAAAGCAGTTTCAAGTTCTATCTCTATGGTTTGTTTGCTGTTGATGTAGCCCTAAGCAGAGACTGGCGAAAATCACTTTGATGGAAAGGGGTTGCCAAGCTTCCAAAATACTACGAGTTGCCTGAAATCTCCGCAAACATTTTTTCACCTAATCTTGATGCTTCTTTCAGGTAATGATCAGTACAGCAAAACCACTTGGCTCACCAAATTTCGTTCTTTTAGGTTAAACCGTTCGTTTGCAGTAACCGTTTACATTTTTAGGTTTCAGTCTGTTTTCTCCTATAGGGATACATGTATTTGGAACTCTAAATCAAACACGGTTTGTGCTAGCTCTTTGAAACTTGACACAATAAAGCAGTTTCAAGTTCTATCTATATGGTTTGTTTGCTGTTGATGTAGCCCTAAGCAGAGACTGGCGAAAATCACTTTGATGAAAAGGGGTTGCCAAGCTTCCAAAAAACTACGAGTTGCCTGAAATCTCAGCAAACATTTTTTCACCCAATCTTGATGATTCTTTCAGGTAATGATCAGTACACCAAAACCACTTGGCTCACCAAATTTCGTTCTTCTAGGTTAAACCGTTCGTTTGTAGTAACCGTTTTCATTTTTAGGTTTCACTCTGTTTTCTCCTATAGGGATACATGTATTTGGAACTCTAAATGAAAGACGGTTTGTGCTAGCTTTTTGAAACTTGACACAATAAAGTAGTTTCAAGATCTATCTCTATGGTTTGTTTGCTGTTGACGTAGCCCTAAGCAGAAACTGGCGAAAATCACTTTGATGGAAAGGGGTTGCGAAGCTTCCAAAAAAGTAGGATTTGCCTGAAATCTCAGCAAACATTTTTTCACCCAATCTTGATGATTCTTTAAGGTAATGATCAGTACATTAAAACCACTTGGCTCACCAAATTTCGTTCTTCTAGGTTAAACCGTTCGTTTGCAGTCACCGTTTTCATTTTTAGGTTTCACTCTGTTTTCTCCTATAGGGATACATGTATTTGGAACTCTAAATCAAACACGGTTTGTGCTAGCTCTATGAAACTTGATACAATAAAGCAGTTTCATGTTCTCTCTCTATGGTTTGTTTCGCTGTTGATGTAGCCCTAAGCAGAGACAGGCGAAAATCACTTTGATGGAAAGGGGTTGCCAAGCTTCCAAAAAACTACGAGTTGCCTGAAATCTCAGCAAACATTTTTTCACCCAATCTTGATGATTCTTTCAGGTAATGATCACTACTCCAAAACCACTTGGCTCACCAAATTTAGTTCAATGGGTTAAACCGTTCATTTGCAGTAACCGTTTTCATTTTTAGGTTTCACTCTGTTTTCTCCTATAGGGATACATGTATATGGAAGTGTAAATCAAACACGATTTGTGCTAGCTCTTTGAAACTTGACAGAATAAAGCAGTTTCAAGTTTTATCTCTATGGTTTGTTTGCTGTTGATGTAGCCCTAAGCAGAGACTGGCGAAAATCACTTTCCTGGAGAGGGGTTGCCAAGCTTCCAAAAAACTACGATTTGCCTGAAATCACAGCAAACATTTTTTCAACCAATCTTGATGATACTTTCAGGTAATGATCAGAACACCAATCCCACTTGGCTCACCAAATTTCGTTCTTCTAGGTTAAACCGTTCGTTTACAGTAACCGTTTTCATTTTTAGGTTTCACTCTCTCATCTCCTATACGGATACATGTACTTGGAACTCTAAATCAAACACGGTTTGTGCCAGCTCTTTGAAACTTGACACAATAAAGCAGTTTCAAGTTCTATCTCTATGCTTTGTTTGCTGTTGATGTAGCCCTAAGCAGAGACTGGCGAAAATCACTTTCCTGGAGAGGGGTTGCCAAGCTTCCAAAAAAGTAGGATTTGCCTGAAATCTCAGCAAACATTTTTTGACCCAATCTTGATGATACTTTCTGGTATGGATCAGTACACCAATCCCACTTGGCTCACGAAATTTCGTACTTCTAGGATAACCGTTCGTTTGCAGTAACCGTTTTCATTTTTAGGTTTCACTCTGTTTTTTCCTATACGGATACATGTATTTGGAACTCTAAATCAAACACGGTTTGTGCTAGCTCTTTGAAACTTGACACAATAAAGCAGTTTCAAGTTCTATCTCTATGGTTTGTTTGCTGTTGATGTAGCCCTAAGCAGAGACTGGCGAAAACCACTTACCTGGAGAGGGGTTGCCAAGCTTCCAAAAAACTAGGATTTGCCTGAAATCTCAGGAAACATTTTTTACCCCAATCTTGATGATACGTTCAGGTAATGATCAGTACACCAATCTGACTTGGATCACCCAATTTCGTTCATCTACGTTAAACCGTTCGTTTGCAGTAACCGTTTTCATTTTTAGGTTTCACTCTCTTTTCTCCTATACATATACATGTATTTGGAACTCTAAATCAAACACGATTTGTGCTACCTCTTTGAAACTTGACACAATAAAGTAGTTTCAAGTTCTATCTCTATTGTTTGTTTGCTGTTGATGTAGCCCTAAGCAGAGACTGGCGAAAATCACTTTCCTGGAGAGGGGTGTCCATGCTTCCAAAAAACTACGAGTTGCCTGAAATCTCATTAAACATTTTTTTCACCGAATCTTGATGATACTTTCAGGTAATGATCAGTACACCAATCCCACTTTGCTCACCAAATTTCGTTCTTCTAGGTTAAACCGTTCGTTTGCAGTAACCGTTTTCATTTTTAGGTTTCACTCTGTTTTCTCCTTACGGATACATGTATTTGGAAATCTAAATCAAACACGGTTTGTGGTAGCTCTTTAAACTTGACACAGTAAAGCAGTTTCAAGTTCTATCTCTATGGTTTGTTTGCTGTTGATGTAGCTCTAAGCAGAGACTGTCGAAAATCACTTTCCTGGAGAGGAGTTGCCAAGCTTCCAAAAAAGTAGGATTTGCCTGAAATCTCAGCAAATATTTTTTCACCCAATCTTGATGATACTTTCAGGTAATGATCAGTCCACCAATCCTTCTTGGCTCACCAAATTTTGTTCTTCTAGGTTAAACCGTTCGTTTGCAGTAACCGTTTTCATTTTTAGGTTTCACTATGTTTCTCCTAAACGGATACATGTATTTGGAACTCTAAATCAAACACGGTTTGAGCTAGCTCTTTGAAACTTGACACAATAAAGCAGTGTCAAGTTCTATCTCTATGGTTTGTTTGCTGTTGATGTAGCCCTAAGCAGAGACTGGCGAAAATCACTTTTCTGGAGAGGGTTTGCCAATCTTCCAAAAAACTACGATTTGCCTGAAATATCAGGAAACCTTTTTTCACCCAATCTTGATGATACTTTCAGGTAGTGATCAGTACACCAATTCCACTTGGCTCACCAAACTTCGTTCTTCTAGGTTAAACCGTTCATTTGCAGTAATAGTTTTCATTTTTAGGTTTCATTCTGTTTTCTCCTATACGGATACATGTAGTTGGAACTCTAAATCAAACACGGTTTGTGCTAGTTCTGTGAAACTTGACACAATAACACAGTTTCAAGTTCTATCTCTATGGTTTGTTTGCGGTTGATGTAGCCCTAAGCAGAGACTTGCGAAAATCACTTTCCTGGAGAGGGGTTGCCAACCTTCCAAAAAACTACGATTGGCCTTAAATCTGAAAAAACATTTTTTCACCCAATCTTGATGATACTTTCACGTAATGATTAGTACACCAATCCCACTTGGCTCACCAAATTTCGTTCTTCTAGGTTAAACCGTTCGTTTGCTGTAACCGTTTTCATTTTAAGGTTTCACTCTCTTTTCTCCTATACAGATACATGTATTTGGAACTCTAAATCAAACACGGTTTGTGGTAGCTCTTTGAAACTTGACACAATAAAGCAGTTTCAAGTTCTATCTCTATGGTTTGTTTGCTGTTTTTATAGCCCTAAGCAGAGACTGGCGAAAATCACTTACATGGAGAGGGGTTGCCAAACTTCCAAAAAACTACGATTGGCCTGAAATCTCAGAAAACATTTTTTCACCCAATCTTGATGATACTTTCACGTAATGATCAGTAAACCAATCCCACTTGGCTCACCAAATTTCGTTCTTGTAGGTTAGACCGTTCGTTTGCGGTAACCGTTTTTATTTTTAGGTTTCACTCTGTTTTCTCCTATACGGATACATGTATTTGAAACTCTAAATTAAACACGGTTTGTGCTTGCTCTTTGAAACTAGACACAATAAAGCAGTTTCAAGTTCTATCTCTATGGTTTGTTTGCTGTTGATGTAGCCCTCAGCACAGACTGGCGAAAATCACTTTCCTGGAGAGGGGTTGCCAAGCTTCCAAAAAGTACGATTTGCCTGAAATCTAAGCAAACATTTCTTCACCCAATCTTGATGATGATTTCAGGTAATGATCAGTACACCAATCCCACTTTGCTCACCAAATTTCGTTCTTCTAGGTTAAACCGTTCGTTTGCAGTAACCGTTTTCATTTTTAGGTTTCACTCTGTTTTCTCCTATACGGATACATGTATTTGGAACTCTAAATCAAACACGGTTTGTGCTAGCTCTTTGAAACTGGACAGAATAAAGCAGTTTCAAATTCCATCTCTATGGTTTGTTTGCTGTTGATGTAGCCCTACGCAGAGACTGACGAAAATCACTTTCCTGGAGAGGGGTTGCCAAGCTTCCAAAAAACTACGATTGGCCTGAAATCTCAGGAAACATTTTTTCACCCAATCTTGATGATACTTTCAGGTAATGATCAGTACACCAATCCCACTTGGCTCACCAAATTTCGTTCTTCTAGGATAAACCGTTCGTTTGCAGTAACCGTTTTCATTTTTATGTTTCACTCTGTTTTCTTCTATATGTATACGTGTATTTGGAACTCTAAATCAAACACGGTTTTTGGTAGCTCTTTGAAACTTGACAGAATAAAGCAGTTTCAAGTTCTATCTCTATGGTTTGTTTGCTGTTGATGTAGCCCTAAGCAGAGACTGGGGAAAATCACTTTCCTGGAGAGGGGTTGCCAAGCTTCCAAAAAGTACGATTTGCCTGAAATCTCAGAAAACATTTTTTCATCCAATCTTGATGATACTTTCAGGTAATGATCAGTACACCAATCCTACTTGGCTCACCAAATTTCGTTCTTCTAGGTTAAACCGTTCGTTTACAGTAACTGTTTTAATTTTTAGGTTTCACTCCGTTTTCTGCTGTACGGATACATGTATTTGGAACTCTAAATCAAACAATGTTTGTGCTATCTCTTTGAAACTTGACACAATAAAGCAGTTTCAAGTTCTATCTTTATGGTTTGTTTGCTGTTGATTTAGCCCTAAGCAGAGACTGGCGAAAATCACTTTTCGGGAGAAGGGTTGCCAAGCTTCCAAAAAACTAGGATTGGCCTGAAATCTCAGGAAACATTTTTTCACCCAATCTTGATGATACTTTCAGGTAATGATCAGTACACCAATCCCACTTGGCTCACCAAATGTCGTTCTTCTAGGTTAAAACGTTCGTTTGCAGTAACCGTTTTCATTTTTAGGTTTCATTCTGTTTTCTCCTATACATGTATTTGGAACTCTAAATCAAACACAGTTTGCGCTAGCTCTTTGAAACTTGACAGAATAAAGCAGTTTCAAGTTCTATCTCTATGGTTTGTTTGCTGTGGATGTAGCCCTCAGCAGAGACTGACGAAAATCACTTTCATGGAGAGGGGTTGCCAAGCTTCCAAAAGGTACGTTTTGCCTGAAATCTCAGCAAACATTTTTTCACCCAATCTTGATGATACTTTCAGGTAATGATCACGACACCAATCCCACTTGGCTCACCAAATTTCGTTCTTTTAGGTTAAACCGTTCTTTTGCAGTAACCGTTTTCATTTTTAGGTTTCATTCTGTTTTCTCCTATATGGATACATGTATTCGGAACTCTAAATCAAACACGGTTTGAGCTAGGTCTTTGAAACTTGACACAATAAAGCAGTTTCAAGTTCTATTTATATGGTTTCTTTGCTGTTGATGTAGCCCTAAGCAGATACTGGTGAAAATCACTTTCCTGGAGAGGGGTTGCCAAGCTTCCAAAAATTACGATTTGCCTGAAATCTCAGCAAACATTTTTTCACCCAATCTTGATGATACTTTCATGTAATGAAAAGTACACCAATCCCACTTGGCTCACCAAATTTCGTTCTTTTAGGTTAAAACGTTCGTTTGCAGTAAACGTTTTCATTTTTAGATTTCACTCTGTTTTCTCCTATATGGATACATGTATTTGGAACTCTAAATCAAACACGGTTTGTGCTAGCTGTTTGAAACTTGACACAATAAAGCAGTTTCAAGTTCTATCTCTATGTTTTGTTTGCTGTTGATGTAGACCTAAGCAGAGACTGGCGAAAATCACTTTCCTGGAGAGGGGTTGACAAGCTTCCAAAAAATTACGATTGGCCTGAAATCTCAGGAAACATTTTTTCACCCAATCTTGATGATACTTTCAGTTAATGATCAGTACACCAATCCCACTTGGCTCACAAAATTTGGTTCTTCTGGGTTAAACCGTTCGTTTGCAGTAACCGTTTTCATTTTTAGGTTTCACTCTCTGTTCTGCTATACAAATACATGTATTTGAAACTCTAAATCAAACACGGTTTATGCTAGCTCTTTGAAACTTGACACAATAAAGCAGTTTCTAGTTCTATCTCTATGGTTTGTTTGCTGTTGATGTAGCCCTAAGCAGAGACTGGCGAAAATCACTTTCCTGGAGAGGGGTTGCCAAGCTTCCAAAAAACTACGTTTGACCTGAAAACTCAGGAAACATTTTTTCACCTAATCTTTATGATACTTTCAAGTAATGATCAGTACACCAATCCCACTTGGCTCACCAAATTTTGTTCTTCTAGGTTAAAACGTTCGTTTGCAGTAAACGTTTTCATTTTTAAGTTTCACTCTGTTTTTCTCCTATACAGATACATGTATTTGGAACTCTAAATCAAACACGGTTTGTGCTAGCTCTTTGGAACTTGACACAATAAAGCAGTTTCAAGATCTAAATCTATGCTTTGTTTGCTGTTTTTGTAGCCCTAAGCAGAGACTGGCGAAAATCACTTTCTTGGAGAGGGGTTGCCAAGCTTCCAAAAAACTACGATTGGCCTGAAATCTCAGGAAACGTTTTTTCACGCAATCTTGATGATACTTTCAAGCAATGATCAGTACACCAATCCCACTTGGCTCAACAAATTTCGTTCTTCTAGGTTAAACCATTCGTTTGCAGTAACCGTTTTCATTTTTAGGTTTCACTCTGTTTTTCCTATACGGATACATGTATTTGGAACTCTAAATCAAACATAGTTTTTGCTAGCTCTTTGAAACTTGAAACAATAAAGCAGTTTCAAGTTCTATCTCTATGGTTTGTTTGCTGTTGATGTAGCCCTAAGCAGAGACTGGCGAAAATCACTTTCCTGGAGAGGGGTTGCCAAGCTTCCACAAAACTACGATTGGCCTGAAATCCCCGGAAACATTTTTTCAACCAATCTTGATGATACTTTCAGGCAATGATCAGTACACCAATACCACTTGGCTCACCAAATTTCGTTCTTCTAGGTTAAACCGTTCGTTTGCAGTAACCGTTTTCATTTTTAGGTTTAACTCCATTTTCTGCTATACAAATATATGTATTTGAAACTCGAAATCAAACCAGGTTTGTGCTAGCTCTTTGAAACTTGACAGAATAAAGCAGTTTCAAGTTCTATCTCTATGGTTTGTTTGCTGTTGATGTAGCCCTAAGCAGAGACTGGCGAAAATCACTTTCCTGGAGAGGGGTTGCCAAGCTTCCAAAAAACTACGATTGGCCTGAAATCTCAGGAAACATTTTTTCAGCCAATCTTGATGATACCTTCAGGTAATGATCAGTACACCAATTTCACTTGGCTCACCAAATTTCGTACTTCTATGTTAAGCCGTTCGTTTGCAGTAACCGTTTTCATTTTTAGGTTTCTCTCTGTTTTCTCCTATACAGATACATGTATTTGGAACTCTAAATCAAACACTGTTTGTGCTAGCTCCTTGAATCTTGACACAATAAAGCAGTTTCAAGTTCTATCTCTATGGTTTGTTTGCTGCTGATGTAGCCCTAAGAACAAACTGGCGAAAATCACTTTCCTGGAGAGGGGTTGCCAAGCTTCCAAAAAACTACAATTGGCCTGAAATCTCAGCAAATATTTTTTCACCCAATCTTGATCATACTTTAAGGTAATTATCAGTACATTAATCCCACTTGGCTCACCAAATTTCGTTACTCTAGGTTAAACCATTCGTTTGCAGTAACCGTTTTCATTTTTAGGTTTCACTCTGTTTTCTCCTATACGGACACATGTATTTGGAACTCTAAATCAAACACGTTTTGGGCTAGCTCTTTGAAACTTGACACAATAAAGCAGTTTCAAGTTCTAAATCTATGGTTTGTTTGCTGTTGATGTAGCCCTAAGCAGAGACTGGCGAACATCACTTTACTCGAGAGGGGTTGCCAAGCTTCCAAAAAACTACGATTTTCCTGAAATCTCAGGAAACGTTTTTTCACCCAATCTTGATGATACTTTCAGGCAATGATCAGTACACCAATCCTACTTGGCTCACCAAATTTAGTTCTTCTAGGTTAAACCGTTCGTTTGCAGTAACAGTTTTCATTTTTAGGTTTCACTCTGTTTTTCCTATACGGATACATGTATTTGGAACTCTAAATCAAACATAGTTTTTGCTAGCTCTTTGAAACTTGACACAATAAAGCAGTTTCAAGTTCTATCTCTATGGTTTGTTTGCTGTTGATGTAGCCCTAAGCATATACTGGCGAAAATCACTTTCCAGGAGATGGGTTGCCAAGCTTCCAAAAAACTACGATTGGCCTGAAATCTCAGGAAACATTTTTTCACCCAATCTTGATGATACTTTCAGGTAATGATCAGTACACCAATCCCACTAGGCTCTCCAAATTTCGTTCTTCTAGGTTAAACCGTTCGTTTGCAGTAACCGTTTTCATTTTTAGGTTTCACTCTCTTTTCTCCTATACTTATACATGTATTTGGAACTCTAAATCAAACACGGTTTGTGCTAGCTCTTTGAAACTTGACACAATAAAGCAGTTTCAAGTTCTATCTCTATGGTTTGTTTGCTGTTGATGTAGCCCTAAGCAGAGACTGGCGAATATCACTTCCTGGAGAGGGGTTGCCAAGCTTCCAAAAAACTACGATTTCCTGAAATCTCAGCAAACATTTTTCCACTCAATCTTGATGATACTTTCAGTTATTGATCAGTACACAATTCCCACTTGGCTCACATAATTTCGTACTTCTAGGTAAAACCGTTCGTTTGCAGGAACCGTTTTCATTTTTAGGTTTCACTCTGTTTTCTCCTATACGGATACATGTATTTGGAACTCTAAATCAAACACCATTTGGGCTACGTCTTTGAAACTTGACACAATGACGCAGTTTCAAGTTCTATCTCTATGGTTTGTTTGCTGTTGATGTAGCCCTAAGCAGAGACTGGCTAAAATCACTTTCCTGGAGATGGGTTGCCAAGCTTCCAAAAAACTACGATTGGCCTGAAACCTCAGCAAACATTTTTTCACCCAATCTTGATGATACTTTCAGGTAAGGATCAGTACACCAATCCCACTCGGCTCTGCAAATTACGTTCTTCTAGGTTAAACCGTTCGTTTGCAGTAACCGTTTTCATTTTTAGGTTTCACTCTCTTTTCTCCTATACATATACATGTATTTGGAACTCTAAATCAAACACGGTTTATGCTAGCTCTTTGAATCTTGACACAATAAAGCAGTTTCAAGTTCTATCTCTATGGTTTGTTTGCTGTTGATGTAGCCCTAAGCAGAGACTGGCGAAAATCACTTTCCTGGAGAGGAGTTGCCAATCTTATAAAAAACTACCAATTGCCTGAAATCTCAGCAAACATTTTTTCACCCAATCTTGATGATACTTTCAGGTAATGATCAGTACACCAATCCCACTAGGCTCTCCAAATTTCGTTCTTCTAGGTTAAACCGTTCCTTTGCAGTAACCGTTTTCATTTTTAGGTTTCACTCTCTTTTCTTCTATACATATACATGTATTTGGAATTCTAAATCAAACACGGATTGTGTTAGCTCTTTGAAACTTGATACAATAAAGCAGTTTCAAGTTCTATCTCTGTGGTTTGTTTGCTGTTGATGTAGCCCTAAGCAGAGACTGGCGAAAATCACTTTCCTGGAGAGGGGTGGCCAAGCTTCCAAAACACTATGATTGGCCTGAAATCTCAGCAAACATTTTTTCGCCCAATCTTGATGATACTTTCAGGTAATGATCAGTACACCAATACGACTTGGCTCACCAAATTTCGTTCTTCTAGGTTAAACCGTTCGTTTGCAGTAACCGTTTTCATTTATAGGTTTCACTCTGTTTTCTGCTACACAACTACATGTATTTGAAACTCTAAATCAAACACGGTTTGTGCTAGCTCTTTGAAACTTGACACAATCAAGCAGTTTCAAGTTCTATCTCTATGGTTTGTTTGTTATTGATGTAGCCCTAAGGAGACGGGCGAGAATCACTTTCCTGGAGAGGGGTTGCCAAGCTTCCATAAAACTACGATTTGCCTGAAATCTCAGCAAACATTTTTTCACCAAACTTGATGATACTTTCAGGTAATGATCAGTACACCAATCCCACTTGACCTACCAAATTTCGTACTTCTAGGTTAAACCGTTCGTTTGCAGTAACCGTTTTTATTTTTAGGTTTCACTCTGTTTTCTCCTATATGGATACATGTATTTGGAACTCTAAATCCAACACGGTTTGTGCTAGCTCTTTTAAACTTGACACAATAAAGCAGTTTCAAGTTCTATCTCTATGGTTTGTTTGCTGTTGATGTAGCCCTAAGCAGATACTGGCGAAAATCACTTTCCTGGAGATGGGTTGCCAAGCTTCCAAAAAACTACGATTGGCCTGAAATCTCAGGAAACATTTTTTCACCCAATCTTGATGATACTTTCAGGTAATGATCAGTACACCAATTCCACTAGGCTCTCCAAATTTCGTTCTTCTAGGTTAAACCGTTCGTTTGCAGTAACCGTTTTCATTTTTAGGTTTCACTCTCTTTTCTCCTATACTTATACATGTATTTGGAACTCTAAATCAAACACGATTTGTGCTAGCTCTTTGAAACTTGACACAATAAAGCAGTTTCAAGTTCTATCTCTATGGTTTGTTTGCTGTTGATGTAGCCCTAAGCAGAGACTGGCGAATATCACTTCCTGGAGAGGGGTTGCCAAGCTTCCAAAAAACTACGATTGGCCTGAAATCTCAGCAAACATTTTTTCACTCAATCTTGATGATACTTTCAGTTATTGATCAGTACACAATTCCCACTTGGCTCACATAATTTCGTACTTCTAGGTAAAACCGTTCGTTTGCAGGAACCGTTGTCATTTTTAGGTTTCACTCTGTTTTCTCCTATACGGATACATGTATTTGGAACTCTAAATCAAACACCATTTGGGCTAGGTCTTTGAAACTTGACACAATGACGCAGTTTCAAGTTATATCTCTATGGTTTGTTTGCTGTTGATGTAGCCCTAAGCAGAGACTGGCGAAAATCACTTTCCTGTAGAGGGGTTGCCAACCTTCCAAAAATCTACAATTGGCCTGAATTCTAAGAAAACATTTTTTCACCCAATCTTGATGATACTTTCAGGTAATGATCAGTACAAAAATCCCACTTGGCTCACCAAATTTCGTACTTCTAGGTTAAACCGTTCGTTTGCAGTAACCGTTTTCATTTTTAGGTTTCACTCTCTTTTCTCCTATACCCATGCATGTATTTTTAACTCTAAATCAAACACGGTTTGTGATAGCTCTTTGAAACTTGACACAATAAAGCAGTTTCACGTTCTATCTCTATGGTTTGTTTGCTGTTGATGTAGCCCGAAGCAGAGACTGGCGAAAATCACTTTGATGGAAAGGGGTTTCTAAGCTTCCAAAAAACTATGATTAGCCTGAAATCTCAGCAAACATTTTTTCACCCAATGTTGATGATACTTTCAGGTAATGATCAGTACACCAATCCCACTTAGTTCACCAAATTTCGTTCTTCTAGGTTAAACCGTTCGTTTGCAGTAACCGTTTTCATTTTTAGGTTTTACTCTGTTTTCTCCTATACCCATACATGTATTTAGAACTCTAAATCAAACACGGTTTGTGCTAGCTCTTTGAAACTTGACAGAATAAAGCAGTTTCAAGTTTTATCTCTATGTTTTGTTTGCTGTTGATGTAGCCCTAAGCAGAGACTGGCGAAAATCACTTATTTGGAGAGGGGTTGCCAAACATCCTAAAAACTATGATTTGCCTGAAATCTAAGCAAACATTTTTTCACCCAATCTTGATGATACTTTCAGGTAATGATCAGTACACCAATCCCACTTGGCTCACCAAATTTCGTTCCCTCTAGGTTAAACCGTTCGATTGCAGTAACCGTTTTCATTTTTAGGTTTCACTCTGTTTTCTCCTATGCGGATACATGTATTTGGAACTCTAAATCAAACACGGTTGGTGCTAGCTCTTTGAAAGTGACACAATAAAGCAGTGTCAAGTTCTATCTCTATGGTTTGTTTGCTGTTGATGTAGCCCTAAGCAGAGACTGGCGAAAATCACTTTCCTGGAGAGGGGTTGCCAAGCTTCCAAAAAATTATGATTGCCCTGAAATCTCAGGAAACATTTTTTCACCCTATCTTGATGATACTTTCAGGTAATGATCAGTACACCAATCCCACTTGGCTCACCAAATTTCGTTCTTCTAGGTTGAACCGTTCGTTTGCAGTAACCGTTTTCATTTTTAGGTTTCACTCTCTTTTCTCCTATACGGATACATGTATTTGGAACTCTAAATCAAATACGGTTTGTGCTAGCTCTTTGAAACTTGAAACAATCAAGCAGTTTCAAGTTCTATCTCTATGGTTTGTTTGCTGTTGATGTAGCCCTAAGGAGACTGGAGAGAATCACTTTCCTGGAGAGGGGTTGCCAAGCTTCCATAAAACTACGATTTGCCTGACATCTCAGCAAACATTTTTTCACCCAATATTGATTATACTTTCAGGTAATGATCAGTACACCAATCCCACTTGGCCTACCAAATTTCATACTTCTAGGTTAAACCGTTCGTTTGCAGTAACCATTTTTATTTTTAGGTTTCACTCTGTTTTCTCCTATATGGATACATGTATTTGGAACTCTAAATCAAACCAGGATTTTGCTAGCTCTTTGAAACTTGACAGAATAAAGCAGTTTCAAGTTCTATCTCTATGGTTTGTTTGCTGTTGATGTAGCCCTAAGCAGAGACTGGCGAAAATCACTTTCCTGAAGAGGGGTTGCCAAGCTCCCAAAAAACTTCGATTGGCCTGAAATCTCAGGAAACATTTTTCACCCAATCTTGATGATACTTTCAGGTAATGATCAGTACACCAATCCCACTTGGCTCACCAAATTTCGTTCTTCTAGGTTAAACCGTTCGTTTACACTAAAGTTTTTCATTTTTAGGTTTCACTCTCTTTTCTCCTATACGGATACATGTATTTGGAACTCTAAATCAAACACGGTTTGTGCTAGCTCTTTGAAACTTGACACAATAAAGCAGTATCAAGTTCTCTCTCTATGGTTTGTTTGCTGTTGATGTAGCCCTAAGCAGAGACTGGCGAAAATCTCTCCCCTGGAGAGGGGTTGCCAAGCTTACAAAAAACCACGTTTGGCCTGAAATCTCTGGAAACATTTTTTCACCCAATCTTGATGATACTTTCAGGTAATGATCAGTACACCAATTCCACTTGGCTCACCAAATTTCGTTCTTCTAGGTTAAACCGTTCGTTTGCTGTAACCGTTTTCACTTTTAGGTTTCACTCTGTTTTCTGCTATACGGATACAAGTATTTGGAACTGTAATTCAAACATGGTTTGTGCTAGCTCTTTGAAACTTGACAGAATAAAGCAGTTTCAAGTTCTATCTCTATGGTTTGTTTGCTGTTGATGTAGCCCTAAGCAGAGACTGGCGAAAATCACTTTCCTGGAGAGGGGTTGCCAAGCTTCCAAAAAACAACGATTGGCCTGAAATCTCAGGAAACATTTTTTCACCCAATGTAGATGATACTTTCAGGTAATATTCAGTACACCAATCTTACATGGCTCACCAAATTTCGTTTTTTTTGGTTAAACCCTTCGTTTGCAGTAAACATTTTCATTTTTAGGTTTCACTCTGTTTTCTTCTATACAGATACATGTATTTGGAACTCTAAATCAAACACTGTTTGTGTTAGCTCTTTGAAACTTGACACAATAAAGCAGTTTCAAGTTCTATCTCTATAGTTTGTTTGCTGTTGGTGTAGCCCTAAGCAGAGACTGGCGAAATACACTTTCCTGGAGAGGGGTTGCCAAGCTTCCAAAAAACTATGATTGGCCTGAAATCTCAGGAAAAATTTTTTCACCCAATCTTGATGATACTCTCAGGTAATGATCAGGACACCAATCCCACTGGCTTACCAAATTTGGTTTTTTTAGTTTAAAACTTTCGTTTGCAGTAACCGTTTTCATTTTTAGGTTTCACTCTGTTTTCTGCTATACGGACACATGTATTTGAAACTGTAAATCAAACATGGTTTGTGCTAGCTCTGTGAAACTTGACAGAATAAAGAAGTTTCAAGTTCTATCTCTATGGTTTGTTTGCTGTTGATGTAGCCCTAAGCAGAGACTGGCGAAAATCCCTTTCCTGGAGAGGGGTTGCCAAGCTTTCAAAAAACTAAAATTAGCCAGAAATCTCAGGAATCATTTTTTCACCCAATCTTGATGATACTTTCAGGCAATGATCAGTACACCAATTCCACTTGGCTCACCAAATTTCGTTCTTCTAGGTTAAAGCGTTCGTTTGCAGTAACCGTTTTCATTTTTAGGTTTCACTCTGTTTTCTGCTATACGGATACATGTATTTGAAACTGTAAATCAAACATGGTTTGTGCTAGCTCTGTGAAACTTGACAGAATAAAGCAGTTTCAAGTTCTATCTCTATGGTTTGTTTGCTGTTAATGTAGCCCTAAGCAGAGACTGGCGAAAATCACTTTCCTGGAGAGGGGTTGCCAAGCTTCCAAAAAACTAAGATTGGCCTGAAATCTCAGGAAACATTTTTTCACCCAATCTTGATGATACTTTCAAGCAATGATCAGTACACCAATCCCACTTGGCTCACCAAATTTCGTTCTTCTAGACTAAACCGTTCTTTTGCAGTAACCGTTTTCATTTTTAGGTTTCACTCTGTTTTCTCCTATACGGATACACGCATTTGAAACTCTAAATCAAACACGGTTTGTGATAGCTCTTTGAAACTTGACACAATAAAGCAGTTTCACGTTCTATCTCTATGGTTTGTTTGCTGTTGATGTAGCCCGAAGCAGAGACTGGCGAAAATCACTTTCCTGGAGAGGGGTTGCCAAGCTTCCAAAAAACTACGATTGGCCTGAAATCTCAGGAAACATTTTTTCACCCAATCTTGATGATCCTTTCAGGTAATGATCAGTACATCAATCGCACTTGGCTCACCAAATTTCATTCTTCTAGGTTAAACCGTTCATTTGAAGTAACCGTTTTCATTTTTAGGTTTCACTATGTTTTCTGCTATACGGATACATGTATTTCAAACTCTAATTTAAACACGGTTTGTGCTAGCTCTTTGAAACTTGACACAATAAAGCAGTTTCAAGTTCTATCTCTATGGTTTGTTTGCTGTTGATGTAGCCCTAAGCAGAGATTGGCGAAAATCACTTTCCTGGAGAGGGGTTGCCAAGCTTCCAAAAAACTACGAATTGCCTGAAATCTCAGCAAATATTTTTTCATCCAATCTTGATGATCCTTTCAGGTAATGATCAGTACACCAATCCCACTTGGCTCACCAAATTTTGTTCTTCTAGGTTAAGCCATTCGTCTGCAGTGACCGTTTTCATTTTTAGGTTTCACTCTCTTTTCTCCTATACGGATACATGTATTTGGAACTCTAAATCAAACACGGTTTTTGCTACCTCTTGGAAACTTGACAGAATAAAGCAGTTTCAATTTCTATCTCTATGGTTTGTTTGCTGTTGATGTAGCCCAAAGCAGAGACTGTCAAAAATCACTTTTCTGTAGAGGGGTTGCCAAGCTTCCAAAGAAGTACGATTGGCCTGAAATCTCAGCAAACATTTTTTCAACCAATCTTGATGATACTTTCAGGTAATGATCACTACACCAATCCCACATGGCTCACCAATTTCGTTCTTCTAGGTTAAACCGTTCGTTTGCAGTAACCGTTTACATTTTTAGGTTTCACTCTGTTTTCTCCTATACGGATACATGTATTTCGAACTCTAAATCAAACACGGTTTTTGGTAGCTCTTTGAAACTTGACACAATAAAGCAGTTTCAAGTTCTATCTCTATGGTTTGTTTGCTGTTGATGTAGCCCTAAGCAGAGACTGGCGATAATCCCTTTCCTGGAGAGGGGTTGCCAAGCTTCCAAAAAACTACGATTGGCCTGAAATCTCAGGAAACATTTTTTCACCCAATCTTGATGATACTTTCAGGAAATGATCAGTACACCAATCCCCCTTGGCTCACCAAATTCCCTTCTTCTAGGTTAAACCGTTCGTTTGCAGTAACCGTTTTCATTTTTAGGTTTCACTCTGTTTTCTTCTACACGGATACATGTATTTGCAACTCTGAATCAAACACGGTTTGTGCTAGCTCTTTGAAACTTGACAGAATAAAGCAGTTTCAAGTGCTATCTCTATGGTTTGTTTGCTTTTGACGTAGCCCTAAGCAGAGACTGGAGAAAACCACTTTCCTTGAGAGGGGTTGCCAAGCATCCAGAAAACTACGATTGGCCTGAAATCTAAGCAAACATTTTTTCACCCAATCTTGATGATACTTTCAGGTAATGATCAGTACACCAATCCCACTTGGCTCACATAAATTCGTTCTTCTGGGTTAAACCGTTCGTTTGCAGTAACCGTTTTCATTTTTAGGTTTCACTCTGTTTTTTGCTATATGGATACGTGTATTTGAAACTCTTAATAAAACACGGTTTGTGCTAGCTCTTTGAAACTTGACACAATAAATCAGTTTCGAGTTGTATCTCTATGGTTTGTTTGCTGTTGATGTAGCCCTAAGCAGAGACTGGCGAAAATCACTTTCCTGTAGAGGGGTTGCCAAGCTTCCAGAAAACTACGATTTGCCTGAAATCTAAGCAAACATTTTTTCAGCCAATCTTCATGATGCTTTCAGGTAATGATCAGTACACCAGTCCCACTTGGCTCACCAAATTTCGTTCTTCTAGGTTAAACCGTTCCTTTGCAGTAACCATTTTCATTTTTAGGTTTCACTCTGTTTTCTCCTACACGGATACATGTATTTGCAACTCTAAATCAAACACGGTTTGTGCTAGCTCTTTGAAACTTGACAGAATAAAGCAGTTTCAAGTGCTATCTCTATGGTTTGTTTGCTCTTGATGTAGCCCTAAGCAGAGACTGGCGAAAACCACTTTTCTGGAGAGGGGTTGCCAAGCTTCCAAAAAACTACGATTGGCCTGAAATCTCAGGAAACATTTTTTCACCCAATCTTGATGATACTTTCAGGCAATGATCAGTACACCAATCCCACTTGGCTCACCAAATTTCGTTCTTCTAGGTTAAACCTTTGGTTTGCAGTAACCGTTTTCATTTTTAGGTTTCACTGTGTTTCCTCCTATACGGATACATGTATTTGGAACTCTAAATCAAAGACGGTTTTTGCTAGCTCTTTGAAACTTGACAGAATAAAGCAGTTTCAAGATCTATCTCTATGGTTTGTTTGCTGTTGATGTACCCCTAAGCAGAGACTGGCGAAAATCACTTTCCTGGAGAGGGGTTGCCAAGCTTCCAAAAAACTACGATTGGCCTGAAATCTCAGGAAACATTTTTTCACCCAATCTTGCTGATACTTTCAGGTAATGATCAGTACACCAATCCCACTTGGCTCACCAAATTCCCTTCTTCTATGTTAAACCGTTCGTTTGCAGTAACCGTTTTCATTTTTAGGTTTCACTGTGTTTTCTGCTATACGGATACATGTATTTGGAACTCTAAATCAAACACGGTTTGGGCTAGCTCTTTGAAACTTGACACAATAAAGCAGTTTCAAGTTCTATCTCTATGGTTTGTTTGCTGTTGATGTAGCCCTAAGCAGAGACTGGCAAAAATCACTTACCTGGAGAGGGGTTGCCTAGCTTCAAAAAAAACTATGATTGTCCTGAAATCTCAGGAAATATTTTTTCAACCAATCTTGATGATACTTTCAGGTAATGATCAGTACACCAATCCCATTTGGCTCACCAAATTTCGTTCTTCTATGTTAAACCTTTCGTTTGCAGTAACCGTTTACATTTTTAGGTTTCACTCTGTTTTCTGCTATACGGATACGTGTATTTGAAACTCTAAATCAAACACAGTTTGTGCTAGCTCTTTGAAACTAGACACAATAAAGGAGTTTCAAGTTCTATCTCTATGGTTTGTTTGCTGTTGATGTAGCCCTAGGCAGAGACTGGCGAAAATCACTTTCCTGTAGAGGGGTTGCCAAGCTTCCAAAGAAGTAAGATTGGCCTGAAATCTCAGCAAATATTTTTTCACCCAATCTTGATGATACATTCAGGTAATTATCAGTACACCAATCCCACTTGGCTCACATAAATTCGTTCTTCTGGGTTAAACCGTTCGTTTGCAGTAACCGTTTTCATTTTTAGGTTTCTCTCTGTTTTCTCCTATACGGATACATGTATTTGGAACGCTAAATCAAACACGGTTTGTGCTAGCTCTTTGAAACTTGACACAATAAAGCAGTTTCAAGTTCTATCTCTAAGGTTTTTTTGCTGTTGATATAGCCCTAAGCAAAGACTGGCGAAAATCACTTTCCTTTAGAGGGGTTGCCATGCTTCCAAAGAAGTATGATTGGCCTGAAATCTCAGCAAACATTTTTTAAAATAATCTTGATGATACTTTCTGGTAATGATCACTACACCAATCCCACTTGGCTCACCAAATTTCGTTCTTTTAGGTTAAACCGTTCGTTTGCACTAACCGTTTTCATTTTTAGGTTTCACTCTGTTTTCTGCTATACGGATACATGTATTTGAAACTCTAAATCAAACACGGTTTGTGCTAGCTCTTTGAAACTTGATACAATAAAGCTGTTTCAAGTTCTATCTCTATGGTTTGTTTGCTGTTGATGTAGCCCTAAGCAGAGACTGGGGAAAATCACTTTCCTGGAGAGGGGTTACCAAGCTTCCAAAAAACTACAATTGGCCTGAAATCTCAGGAAACATTTTTTCACCCAATATTGATGATAATTTCAGGTAATGATCAGTACCCCAATCCCACTTGGCTCACCAAATTTCGTTCTTCTAGCTTAAACCGTTCGTTTGCAGTAACCATTTTCATTTTTAGATTTCACTCTGTTTTCTCCTATACGGATACATGTATTTGCAACTCTAAATCAAACACGGTTTGTGCTAGCTCTTTGAAACTTGACAGAATAAATCAGTTTCAAGTTCTATCTCTATGGTTTGTTTGCTGTTGATGTAGCCCTAAGCAGAGTCTGGCGAAAATCACTTTCCTGGATAGGGGTTGTCAAGCTGCCAAAAAACTACGATTGGCCTGAAATCTCAGGAAACATTTTTTCACCCAATCTTGATGATATTTTCAGGCATTGATCAGTACACCAAACCCACTTGGCTCTCCAAATTTCGTTCTTCTAGGTTAAACCGTTCATTTGCAGTAACCGTTTTCATTTTTAGGTTACACTCTGTTTTCTCCTATATGGATACATGTATTTGGAACTCTAAATCAAACACGGTTTGTGCTAGCTCTTTGAAACATGACACAATAAAGCAGTTTCAAGTTCTATCTCTATGGTTTGTTTGCTGTTGATGTAGCCCTAAGCAGAGACTGGCGAAAATCACTTTCCTGGAGAGGGGTTGCCAAGCTTCCAAAAAACTACGATTGGCCTGAAATCTCAGCAAACATTTTTTCACCCAATCTTGATGATACTTTCAGGCAATGATCAGTACACCAATCCCACTTGGCTCACCAAATTTCGTTCTTCTAGGTTAAACCGTTCGTTTGCAGTATCCGTTTTCATTTTTAGTTTTCACTCTGTTTTCTCCTATAAGGATACATGTATTTGGAACTCTAAATCAAACACGGTTTGTGCTAGCTCTTTGAAACTTGACACAATAAAGCAGTTTCAAGTTCTATCTCTATGGTTTGTTTGCTGTTGATGTATCCCTGGGCAGAAACTGGCAAAAATCACTTTCCTGGAGAGGGGTTGCCAAGCTTCTAAAAAACTAATATTAGCCTGAAATCTCAGGAAACATTTTTTCACCCTATCTTGATGATACTTTCAGGTAATAATCAGTACACCAATCCCACTTGGCTCACCAAATTTCGTTCTTCTAGGTTAAACCGTTCGTTTGCACTAACCGTTTTCATTTTTAGGTTTCACTCTGTTTTCTCCTATACGGATACATGTATTTGGAACTCTAAATCAAACACGGTTTGTGCTAGCTCTTTGAAACTTCACACAACAAAGCAGTTTCAAGTTCTATCTCTATGATTTGTTTGCTGTTGATGTAGCCCTAAGCAGAGACTGGCGAAAATCACTTTCCTGGAGAGGGGTTACCTAGCTTCCAATAAACTATGATTGGCCTGAAATCTCAGGAAACATTTTTTCACCCAATCTTGATGATACTTTCAGGTAATGATCAGTACACCAATCCCACTTGGCTAACCAAATTTCGTTCTTCTAGGTTAAACCGCTCCTTTGTAGTAACCATTTTCATTTTTAGGTTTCACTCTGTTTTCTGCTATACGGATACATGCATTTGAAACTCTAAATGGAACACGGTTTTTGCTAGATCTTTGAAACTTGAAACAATAAAGCAGTTTCAAGTTCTATCTCTATGGTTTGTTTGCTGTTGATGTAGCCCTTAGCAGAGACTGGCGAAAATCACATTCCCGAAGTGGGGTTGCCAAGCTTCCAAAAAACTACGATTGGCCTTAAATCTCAGGAAACATTTTATCACTTAATCTTGATGATACTTTCAGGTAATGATCAGTACACCAAGCCCACGTGGCTCACCTAATTTCGTTCTTTCAGGTTAAACCGCTCCTTTGCAGTAACCGTTTTCATTTTTAGGTTTCACTTTGTTTTCTCCTATACGGATACATGTATTTGCAACTCTAAATCAAACACGGTTTGTGCGAGCTCTTTCAAACTTGACACAATAAAACAGTTTTAAGTTCTATTTCTATGGTTTGTTTGCTGTTGATTTAGCCCTAGGCAGAGACTGGCGAAAATCACTTTCCTGGAGAGGGGTTGCCAAGCTTCCAAAAAACTACGAATGGCCTGAAATGTCAGGAAACATTTTTAAACCCAATCTTGATCATACTTTCAGGTAATGATCAGTACACCAAGCCCACTTGGCTCACCGAATTTCGTTCTTCTAGGTTAAACCGTTCGTTTGCAGTAACCGTTTTCATTTCTAGGTTTCACTCTGTTTTCTGCTATACGGATACATGTATTTGGAACTCTAAATAAAACACGGTTTGTGCTACCTCTTTGAAACTTGACTGAACAAAGCAGTTTCAAGTTCTATCTCTATGGTTTGTTTGCTGTTTACGTAGCCCTAAGCAGAGACTGGGGAAAATCACTTTCCTGGAGAGGGGTTGCCAAGCTTCCAAAAAACTACGATTGGCCTGAAATCTCAGGAAACATTTTTTCACCCAATCTTGATGATACTTTCAGGTAATGATCAGTACACCAATCCTACTTGGCTCACCAAATTTCGTTCTTCTAGGTTAAACCGTTCGTTTGCAATAACCGTTTTCATTTTTAGGTTTCACTTTGTTTTCTCCTATACGGATACATGTATTTGGAACTCTAAATCAAACACGGTTTGTGCTAGCTCTTTGAAACTAGACACAATAAAGCAATATCAAGTTCTATCTCTATGGTTTGTTTGCTGTTGATGTAGCCCTACGCAGAGACTGGCGAAAATCACGTTCCTAAAGAGAGTTTGCTAAGCTTCCAAAAAGTACGATTGGCCTGAAATCTCAGCAAACATTTTTTCATCCAATCTTGATGATACGTTCAGGTAATGATCAGTACAAAAATCCCACTTGGCTCACCAAATTTCGTTCTTCTAGGTTAAAACTTTTGTTTGCAGTAACCGTTTTCATTTTTAGGTTTCACTCTGTTTTCTCCTATACGGATACATGTATTTGGAACTCTAAATCAAACAGGGTTTGTTCTAGCTCTTTGAAACTTGACAGAATAAAGCAGTTTCAAGTTCTAGCTCTATGGTTTGTTTGCTGTTGATGTAGCCCTAAGCAGAGACTGACGAAAATCACTTTCCTGGAGAGGGGTTGCCAAGCTTCCCAAAAGTACGATTTGCCTGAAATCTCAGCAAACATTTTTTCACCAAATCTTGATGATACGTTCAGGTAATGATCAGTACACCAATCCCACTTGGCTCACCAAATTTCGTTCTTCTAAGTTAAAACGTTTGTTTGCAGTAACCGTTTTCATTTTTAGGTTTCACTCTGTTTTCTCCTATACAGATACATGTATTTGGAACTCTAAAACAAACACGGTTTGTGGCAGCTCTTGTAAACATGACAGAATAAAGCAGTTTTAAATTCTATCTGTATGGTTTGTTTGCTGTTGATGTTGCTCTAAGCAGAGACTGGCGAAAATCACTTTCCTGAAAAGGGTTTGCCAAGCTTCCAAATAACTATGATTGGCCGGAAATCTCAGCAAACATTTTTTCACCCAATCTTGATGATAGTTTAAGGTAATGATCAGTACACCAATCCCACTTGGCTCACCAAATTTCGTTCTTCTGGGTTAAACCGTTCGTTTGCAGTAACCGTTTTCATTTTTAGATTTCACTCTCTTTTCTCCTATATGGATACATGTATTTGGAACTCTAAATCAAACACGGTTTGTGCTAGCTCTTTGAAACTTGACACAATAAAGCAGTTTCAAGTTCTATCTCTATGCTTTGTTTGCTGTTGATGTAGCCCAAAGCAGACACTGGCGAAAATCACTTTTCTGGAGAGGGGTTGCCAAGCTTTCAAAAAACTACGATTGGCCTTAAATCCCAGGAAACATTTTTTCACCCAATCTTGATGATAATTTCAGGTAATGATCAGTACACCCATCCCACTTCGCTCACCAAATTTTGTTCTTCTAAGTTAAACCATTCGTTTGCAGTAACCGTTTTCATTTTTAGGTTTCACTGTTTTCTTCTATACGGATACATGTATTTGGAACTCTAAATCAAACACGGTTTGTGCTAGCTCTTTGAAACTTGACACAATAAAGCAGTTTCAAGTTCTATCTCTATGGTTTGTTTGCTGTTGATGTAGCCCTAAGCAGAGACTGGCGAAAATCACTTCCTGCAGAGGGGTTGCCAACTTCAAAAAAACTACGATTGGCCTGAAATCTCCGGAAACATTTTTTCACCCAATCTTGATGATAATTTCACGTAACATCAGTACACTAATCCCACTTGGCTCACTAATTTCGGTCTCCTAGGTTAAACCGTTCGTTTGTAGTAACCGTTTTCATTTTTAGGTTTCACTCTGTTTTCTCCTATACGGATACATGTATTTGGAACTCTAAATCAAACACGGTTTTTTGTAACCCTTTGAAACTTGACACAATAAAGCAGTTTCAAGTTCTACCTCTATGGTTTGTTTGCTGTTGATGTAGCCCTAAGCAAGGACGGGGGAAAATCACTTTCCTAGAGAGGGGTTGCCAAGCTACCAAAAAACTACCATTGGCCTGAAATCTCAGGAAACATTTTTTCACTCAATCTTGATGATACTTTCAGGTAATGATCAGTACACCGACCCCACTTGGCTATCCAAATTTCGTTCTTCTAGGTTAAACCGTTCGTTTGCAGTAACCGTTTTCATTTTTAGGTTTCACTCTGTTTTCTCCTATACAGATACATGTATTTGGAACTCTAAATCCAACACGGTTTCTGCTAGCTCTTTGAAACTTGACACAATAAAGCAGTTTCAAGTTTTTTCTCTATTTGTTTGTTTGCTGTTGATGTAGCCCTAAGCAGAGACTGGCTAAATTCACTTTCCAGGAGAGGGCTTTCCAAGCTTCCAAAAAAATACGATTGGCCTGAAATCTCTGGAAACATTTTTTCACCCAAACTTGATGATACTTTCACGTAATGATCAGTAAACCAATCCCATTTGGCTCACCAAATTTCGTTCTTCTAGGTTAAACCCTTCGTTTGCAGTAACCGTTTTGATTTTTAGGTTTCACTCTGTTTTCTGCTATAAGGATACATGCATTTGGAACTCTAAATCAAACACGGTTTGTGCTACCTTTTGAAAATTGACAAAATAAAGCAGTTTTAAGTTCTCTCTCTATGGTTTGTTTGCTGTTGATGTAGCCCTAAGAAGAGACTGGCGAAAATCACTTTCCTGAAGAGGGGTTGCCAAGCTTCCAAAAAACTACGATTGGCCTGAAATCTCAGCAAACATTTTTTCACCCAATCTTGATGATACTTTCACGTAATGATCAGTACACCAATCCCACTTGGCTCACGAAATTTCGTTCTTCTAGGTAAAACCGTTCGTTTGCAGTAACCGTTTTAATTTTTAGGTTTCACTCTGTTTTCTCCTATACAGATACATGTATTTGGAACTCTACATCAAACACGGTTTTTACTAGCTCTTTGAAACTTGACACAATAAAGCAGTTTCAAGTTTTATCTCTATGTTTTGTTTGGTGTTGAGGTGGCCCTAAGCACGGACTGGCGAAAATTACTTACCTGGAGAGGTGTTGCCAAGCTTCCAAAAAACTACGATTGCCCTGAAATCTCAGGAAACATGTTTTCCCCCAATCTTGATGATACTTTTAGGCAATGATCAGTACACCAATCTCACTTGGTTCACCAAATTTCGTTCTTCTAGGTTAAACCGTTCTTTTGCAGTAACCGTTTTCTTTTAGGTTTCACTCTGTTTTCTGCTATACGGATACATGTATTTGAAACTCTAAATGAAACACGGTTTGTGCTAGCTCTTTGAAACTTGACACAATAAAAAAGTTTCAAGTTCTGTCTCTATGGTTTGTTTTCTGTTGATGTGGCCCTAAGCAGAGACTGGCGAAAATCACTTTCCTGGAGAGTGTTTTCCAACTTCCCAAAAATTACGATTGGCCTGAAATCTCAGGAAATATTTTTTCACCCAATCTTGATGATACTTTCAGGTAATAATCAGTACACCAATCCCACTTGGCTTACCAAATTTCGTTCTTCTAGGTTAAACCGTTCGTTTGCAGTAACCGTTTTCATTTTTAGGTTTCACTATGTTTTCTGCTATACGGATACATGCATTAAAAACTCTAAATCAAACACGGTTTGTGCTAGCTTTTTGAAACTTGACAGAATAAAGCAGTTTCAAGTTCTATCTCTATGTTTTGTTTGCTGTTGATGTAGCCCTAAGCAGAAACTGGCGAAAATTACTTTCCAGGAGAGGGGTTGCCAAGCTTCCAAAAAACTACGATTGGCCTGAAATCTCCGGAAACATTTTTTCACCTTATCTTTATGATACTTTCAGGTAATGATCAGTACACCAAAACCACTTGGCTCACCAAATTTCGTTCTTCTAGGTTAAACCGTTCGTTTGCAGTAACCATTTTCATTTTTAGGTTTCACTCTGTTTTCTCCTATACGGATACAGGTATTTGGAACTCTAAATCATACACGGTTTGTGCTAGCTCTTTGATACTTGACAGAATAAAGCAGTTTCAAGTTCTATCTCTATGGTTTGTTTGCTGTTGATGTAGCCCTAAGTAGAGACTGGCGAAAATCACTTTCCTGGAGAAGGGTTGCCAAGCTTCCAAAAAACTACGATTGGCCTGAAATCTCAGGAAACATTTTTTCACCCAATTTGATGATACCTTCAGGTAATGATCAGTACACCAATCCCACTTTGCTCACCAAATTTCGTTCTTCTAGGTTAAACTATTCGTTCGCAGTAATCGTTTTCATTTTTAGGTTTCACTCTGTTTTCTGCTATACGGATACATGTATTTGGAACTCTAAATCAAACACGGTTTGTGCTAGGTCTTTGAAACTTGACACAATAAAGCAGTTTCAAGTTCTATCTCTATGGTTTGTTTGCTGTTGATGTAGCCCTAAGCAGAGACTGGCGAAAATCACTTTCTTGGAGAGGGGTTGCCAAGCGTCCAAAAAATTACGATTGGCCTGAAATCTCAAAAAACATTTTTTCACCCAATCTTGATGATACTTTCACGTAATGATCAGTACACAAATCCCACTTGGCTCACCAAATTTCGTTTTTCTAGGTTAAACCGTTCGTTTGCAGTAACCATTTTCATTTTTAGGTTTCACTCTGTTTTCTCCTATACAGATACATGTATTTGGAACTCTAAATCAAATACGGTTTGTGCTATCTCTTTGAAACTTGACACAATAAAGCTGTTTCAAGTTCTATCTGTATGGTTTGTTTGCTGTTGATGTAGCCCTAAGCAGAGACTGGCGAAAATCACTTTACTGGAGAGGGCTTGCCAAGCTTCCAAAAAACTACGATTGGCCTGAAATCTCAGGAAACATTTTTTCACCCAATCTTGATGATACTTTCAGGTAATGATCAGTACACCAATCCCACTTGGCTCACCAAACTTTGTTCTTCTAGGTTAAACCTTTCGTTTACATTAAAGGTTTTGATTTTTGGTTTCACTCTGTTTTCTCCTATACAGATACATGTATTTGGAACTCTAAATCAAACACGGTGTTTGGTAGCCCTTTGAAACTTGACACAATAAAGTAGTTTCAAGTTCTATCTCTATGGTTTGTTTGCTGTTGATGTAGCCCTAAGCAGAGACTGGCGAAAATCACTTTCCTGGAGAGGGCTTGCCAAGCTACCAAAAAACTACGATTGGCCTGAAATCTCAGGAAAATTTTTTCACTCAATCTTGATGATACTTTCAGGTAATGAT
Source organism: Ictidomys tridecemlineatus (assembly GCF_052094955.1). Classification (NCBI taxonomy): domain Eukaryota; kingdom Metazoa; phylum Chordata; class Mammalia; order Rodentia; family Sciuridae; genus Ictidomys; species Ictidomys tridecemlineatus. The sequence continues at coordinate 85,245,826 of NC_135483.1, forward strand.
CAGTAAACCAATCCCACTTGGCTAACCAAATTTCGTTCTTCTAGGTTAAACCGTTCGTTTGCAGTAACCGTTTTCATTTTTAGGTTTCACTCTGTTTTCTGCTATACGAATACATGTATTTGGAACTCTAAATCCAACACGGTTTGTGCTAGCTCTTTGAAAATTGACACAATAAAGCAGTTTCCAGTTCTATCTCTATGGTTTGTTTGCTGTTGATGTAGCCCCAAGCAGAGACTGGCGAAAATCACTTTCCTGGAGAGGGGTTGCCAAGCTTCCAAAAAACTACGAATGGCCTGAAATCTCCTCAAATATTTTTTCAACCAATCTTGATGGTACTTTCAGTTAATGATCAGTACACAAATCCCACTTGGCTCACCAAATTTCGTTCTTCTAGGTTAAACCGTTCGTTTGCAGTAACCGTTTTCATTTTTAGGTTTCACTCTGTTTTCTCCTATACAGATACATGTATTTGGAACTCTAAATCCAACACGGTTTGTGCTAGCTCTTTGAAACTTGACACAATAAAGCAGTTTCAAGTTCTATCTCTTTGGATTGTTTGCTGTTGATGTAGCCCTAAGCAGAGACTGGCGAAAATCACTTTTCTGGAGAGGGGTTGCCAAGCTTCCAAAAAACTACAATTGGCCTGAAATCTCAGGAAACATTTTTTCACCCAATCTTGATGATACTTTCAGGTAATGATCAGTACACCAATCCCACTTGGCTCACCAAACTTTGTTCTTCTAGGTTAAACCGTTCGTTTACAGTAAAGGTTTTGATTTTTATTTTCACTCTGTTTTCTCCTTTAAAGATACATGTATTTAAAACTCTAAATCAAACACGGTTGTTGGTAGCCCTTTGAAACTTGACACAATAAAGTAGTTTCAAGTTCTATCTCTATGGTTTGTTTGCTGTTGATGTAGCCCTAAGCAGAGACTGGCGTAAATCACTTTCCTGGAGAGGGCTTGCCAAGCTACCTAAAAACTACGATTGGCCTGAAATCTCAGGAAACATTTTTTCACTCAATCTTGATGATACTTTCATGTAATGATCAGTACACCAATCCCACTTGGCCAACCAAATTTCGTTCTTCTAGGTTAAACCGTTCGTTTGCAGTAACCGTTTTCATTTTTAGGTTTCACTCTGTTTTCTGCTATACGGATACATGTATTTGGAACTCTAAATCCAACACGGTTTGTGCTAGCTCTTTGAAAATTGACACAATAAAGCAGTTTCCAGTTCTATCTCTATGGTTTGTTTGCTGTTCATGTAGCCCCAAGCAGAGACTGGCGAAAATCACTTTCCTGGAGAGGGGTTGCCAAGCTTCCAAAAAACTACGATTGGCCTGAAATCTCCTCAAATATTTTTTCAACCAATCTTGATGGTACTTTCAGTTAATGATCAGTACACAAATCCCACTTGGCTCACCAAATTTCGTACTTCTAGGTTAAACCGTTCGTTTGCAGTAACCGTTTTCATTTTTAGGTTTCACTCTGTTTTCTCCTATACAGATACATGTATTTGCAACTCTAAATCAAACACGGTTTGTGCTAGCTCTTTGAAACTTGACACAATAAAGCAGTTTCAAGTTCTATCTGTATGGTTTGTTTGCTGTTGATGTAGCCCTAAGCAGAGACTGGCGAAAATCACTTTCCGTGAGAGGGGTTGCCAAGCTTCCAAAAAACTACGATTGGCCTGAAATCTCAGGAAACATTTTTTCACTCAATCTTGATGATACTTTCAGGTAATGATCAGTACACCAATCCCACTTGTCTCACCAAATTGCGTTCTTCTAGGTTAAACCATTCGTTTGCAGTAACCGTTTTCATTTTTAGGTTTCACTCTGTTTTCTCCTATACGGATACATGTATTTTGAACTCTAAATCAAACACGGTTTGTGCAAGCTCTTTGAAACTTGACAGAATAAACACTTTCAAGTTGTATCTTTATGGTTTTTTGCTGGGATGTAGCCCTAAGCAGAGACTGGCGAAAATCACTTTCCTGGAGAGGGGTTGCCAAGCTTCCAAAAAACTACGATTGGCCTGAAATCTCAGGAAAAATTTTTTCACCCAATCTTGATAATACCTTCAGGTAATGATCAGTACACCAATCCCACTTGGCTCACCAAATTTCGTTCTTCTAGGTTAAACCGTTCGTTTGCAGTAACCGTTTTCATTTTTAGGTTTCACTCTGTTTTCTCCTATACAGATACATGTATTTGCAACTCTAAATCAAACACGGTTTGTGCTAGCTCTTTGAAACTTGACACAATAAAGCAGTTTCAAGTTCTATCTGTATGGTTTGTTTGCTGTTGATGTAGCCCTAAGCAGAGACTGGCGAAAATCACTTTCCGTGAGAGGGGTTGCCAAGCTTCCAAAAAACTACGATTGGCCTGTAATCTCAGGAAACATTTTTTCACTCAATCTTGATGATACTTTCAGGTAATGATCAGTACACCAATCCCACTTGTCTCACCAAATTGCGTTCTTCTAGGTTAAACCATTCGTTTGCAGTAACCGTTTTCATTTTTAGGTTTCACTCTGTTTTCTCCTATACGGATACATGTATTTTGAACTCTAAATCAAACACGGTTTGTGCAAGCTCTTTGAAACTTGACAGAATAAACACTTTCAAGTTGTATCTTTATGGTTTTTTTGCTGGGATGTAGCCCTAAGCAGAGACTGGCAAAAATCACTTTCCTGGAGAGGGGTTGCCAAGCTTCCAAAAAACTACGATTGGCCTGAAATCTCAGGAAACATTTTTTCACCCAATCTTGATAATACCTTCAGGTAATGATCAGTACACCAATCCCACTTGGCTCACCAAATTTCGTTCTTCTAGGTTAAACCGTTCGTTTGCAGTAACCGTTTTCATTTTTAGGTTTCACTCTGTTTTCTGCTATACGGATACATGCATTTGAAACTCTAAATCAAACACGGTTTGTGCTAGCTCTTTGAAACTTGACAGAATAAAGCAGTTTCAAGTTCTATCTCTATGGTTTGTTTGCTGTTGATGTAGCCCTAAGCAGAAACTGGCGAAAATCACTTTACAGGAGAGGGGTTGCCAAGGTTCCAAAAAACTACGATTGGCCTGAAATCTCAGGAAACATTTTTTCACCCAATCTTGATGATACTTTCAGGTAATGATAAGTACACCAATCCCACTTGGCTCACCAAATTTTGTTCTTCTAGGTTAAACCGTTCGTTTGCAGTAATCGTTTTCATTTTTAGGTTTCACTCTGTTTTCTCCTATACGAATACATGTATTTGGAACTCTAAATCAAACACGGTTTGTGCTAGCTCTTTGAAACTTGACACAATAAAGCAGTTTTAAGTTCTATCTCTATGGTTTGTTTGCTGTTGATGTAGCCCTAAGCAGAGACTGGCGAAAATCACTTTCCTGGAAAGGGTTTGCCAAGCTTCCAAAAAAGTACGAATTTCCTGAAATCTCAGCAAACATTTTTTCACCCAATCTTGATGATACTTTCAGGTAATGATCAGTACACCAATCCCACTTGGCTCACCAAATTTCGTTCTTCTAGGTTAAACCGTTCGTTTGCAGTAACCGTTTTCATTTTTAGGTTTCACTCTGTTTTCTCCTATACAGATACATGTATTTGGAACTCTAAATCAAACACGGTTTTTACTAGCTCTTTCAAACTTGACACAATAAAGCAGTTTCCAGTTTTATCTCTATGTTTTGTTTGGTGTTGAGGTAGCCCTAAGCACGGACTGGCGAAAATCACTTACCTGGAGAGGTGTTGCCAAGCTTCCAAAAAACTACGATTGGCCTGAAATCTCAGGAAACATTTTTTCACTCAATCTTGATGATACTTTCAGGTAATGATCAGTACACCAATCCCACTTGTCTCAACAAATTGCGTTCTTCTAGGTTAAACCATTCGTTTGCAGTAACCGTTTTCATTTTTAGGTTTCACTCTGTTTTCTCCTATACGGATACATGTATTTTGAACTCTAAATCAAACACGGTTTGTGCAAGCTCTTTGAAACTTGACAGAATAAACACTTTCAAGTTGTATCTTTATGGTTTTTTTGCTCTGATGTAGCCCTAAGCAGAGACTGGCAAAAATCACTTTCCTGGAGAGGGGTTGCCAAGCTTCCAAAAAACTACGATTGGCCTGAAATCTCAGGAAACATTTTTTCACCCAATCTTGATAATACCTTCAGGTAATGATCAGTACACCAATCCCACTTGGCTCACCAAATTTCGTTCTTCTAGGTTAAACCGTTCGTTTGCAGTAACCGTTTTCATTTTTAGGTTTCACTCTGTTTTCTGCTATACAAATACATGTATTTGAAACTCTAAATGAAACACGGTTTGTGCTAGCTCTTTGAAACTTGACACAATAAAGCGGTTTCAAGTTCTATCTATATGGTTTCTTTGCTGTTGATGTAGCCCTAAGCAGAGACTGGGGAAAATCACTTTCCTGGAGAGGGGTTGCCAAGCTTCCAAAAAAAAACGATTAGCCTGAAATCTCAGGATACATTTTTTCACCCAATCTTGATGATACTTTCATGTAATGATCAGTACACCAATCTCACTTGGCTAACCAAATTTCGTTCTTCTAGGTTAAACCGTTCGTTCGCAGTAACCGTTTTCATTTTTAGGTTTCACTCTGTTTTCTGCTATACGGATACATGTATTTGAAACTCTAAATCAAACACGGTTTGTGCTAGCTCTTTGAAACTTGACAGAATAAAGGAGTTTCAAGTTCTATCTCTATGGTTTGTTTGCTGTTGATGTAGCCCTAAGCCGAGACTGGCGAAAATCACTTTCCTGGAGAGGGGTTGCCAAGCTTCCAAAAAACTACGATTGGCCTGAAATCTCAGGAAACATTTTTTCACCCAATCTTGATGATACTTTCAGGTAATGATCAGTACACCAATCCCACTTGGCTCACCAAATTTCGTTCTTCTAGGTTAAACCGATCGTTTGCAGTAACCGTTTTCATTTTTAGGTTTTACTCTCTTTTCTCCTATACGGATACATGTATTTGGAACTCTAAATCAAACACGGTTTTTGGTAACCCTTTGAAACTTGACACAATAAAGCAGTTTCAAGTTCTAACTCTATGGTTTGTTTGCTGTTGATGTAGCCCTAAGCAGAGACGGGCGAAAATCACTTTCCTGGAGAGGGGTTGCCAAGCTACCAAAAAACTACTATTCTCCTGAAATATCAGGAAACATTTTTTCACCCAATCTTGATGATACCTTCAGGTAATGATCAGTACACCAATCCCACTTGGCTCACCAAATTTCGTTCTTCTAGGTTAAACCGTTCGTTTGCAGTAACCGTTTTCATTTTTAGGTTTCACTCTGTTTTCTCCTATATGGATACATGTATTTGGAACTCTAAATCAAACACGGTTTGTGCTAGCTCTTTCAAACTTGACACAATACAGCAGTTTGAAGTTCTGTATCTATGGTTTGTTTGCTGTTGATGTAGCCCTAAGCAGAGACTGGCGAAAATCACTTTCCTGGAGAGGGGTTGCCAAGCTTCCAAAAAACTACAATTTGCCTGAAATCTCAGGAAACATTTTTTCACTCAATCTTGATGATACTTTCAGGTAATAATCTGTGGTGAGCCGTTCCTCCGGACTGTGGTCGCCATTACATGATGGCGCTGGCTCTGTTGTGGTCTGTGAAGGACAACTCCATATCAAAGAGAGTTGGCGTGTTCCCAGCTCCTTATCAGAGAACGTTGGCGTGTCATTTTCTAGCACCCTGTGAGAAGGGTACACGTGGCAGCTTTGCATTGGGGTTCGCGGTGCTTTATTAAGGCTGGGAGGGGCATCCGAGGTAGTAGTAGAAGAGAGTAGTAGAAGAATCATTAGAAGAATATCAAGGGCCTGAATAAACTGCTGAAGGAAGATTCCTGAGTCGCGTCTTCCTAGCGGGCAAGGGGGGTCGCAACAAGTGGTGCCGAGACCCTGGAGAAAAGAAACAAAGAAACACCCAGGAACCAGAACTTTCAGCAGTCAGGGAGGCGGGCCGGTAAGTCCCAGGTAAGGTGGGACCCGCTGTTAAAAAGCGGAGGCTCCTCTATACATAAAGAGGGAGCATTAAAAGGTACCTGCTCCTCTGTAAAAAGAGAGGGCGTTACATCTCATAGCAATTGCACTCTGTATTTTCGTTTTTGTTTTCTGTGTATGTTCGTTTTGTTTTGTGTACTTTCACTTTCGATTTCTGTGTTTTCTTGTGTTGCGTTATGGGAGCTGTGACTTCAAGTCCACTCCTTCTGGCCTTAGATTGCCTTTTACGTTCCAAGGGACTGGAGGTGAAACGCAGTACCTTAGAGAAATATTTACAGAGGGTAGATACAGCTGCACCATGGTTTGCATTTTCAGGCATCCTCACTACACCCAGCTGGGATAAATTAGTCAAAGACCTTGACTTTGCTCGTGAGCAGGGCATGCTAGAGGGCGGGGTGATACCCCTCTGGAAGATGGTCCGTAGTTGTCTTATGGATGGCAGATGCCAAGAAGCGCTTGTTAAAGGGCAAGAGGTTTTAGAACAATTGCATGAGGAAAAATCAGAAACAACAGAGAGTGAAGTGTCTCAGGAAGAGGGGAGTGTGCGGGGCGTGGAGAACGGGAGGAGACTGTATCCAGATCTCAGTGTGCTGCGCACGCCCCCATGCGAAAGTGGGTCAGAGGTGGAAGATAATGAAGAGGAGGAGCTGAAGACGCTGTCTCGGCAGCTAGGGAGTTTAGGTACAGGGAACAGAGATAAGCAAGGGCTCAGGAACGGGCGGCCTCCCGATCCGTCACGTTTGGCGGGGGTGTTTCAGGACGAAGTTTCCACGCCCAAACAAAGAGGGCTGCGGCTGCTTTCCTCTGTTCCTCAGGGCTGGCATATCATTGCTATTGACATTAAAGACTGTTTCTTTTCTATTCCTTTGCATCCTAAAGACTCACAGCGTTTTGCCTTCACCCTTCCCTCGTGTAATCACGAGGAACCAGATCAAAGGTTTGAGTGGGTCGTTTTACCACAGGGAATGTCTAACAGTCCTACGAGTTGTCAGATGTAGGTGGGGAAGGCACTCACACCTCTCAGGCAACAATATCCTTCCATCAAGATTATTAATTATATGGATGATGTATTATTGGCAGCCAAATTACAACAGTCAGTTTATGAGGCCTATAAAGACCTAGTGAAGTTGTTAGCTCAGTATGGATTACATATTGCACCTGAAACGGTTCAAACTGTGGATTCTATTAAGTATTTGGGAGCAACGATTGGATATGAAATGTTAAAACCACAAAAAGTTACTATAAGAACTCAAGATCTCCAAACTCTAAATGATTTTCAAAAACTGTTGGGAGATATTAATTGGATAAGAGGTTATTTACATATTCCTAATATCGTGCTCCAGCCTTTGTATGCTATTCTTAAGGGTGATCCAGATCTTACTTCCCCTCGTACCCTCACTAAAGAGGCCAGAGCGGCCCTTATAAAAGTAGAAGAAGCTATACAACATGCTACTCTATGCAGGCTCCAGAGTGATAAACCTTTCCAGTTATGTGTGCTTGCCACTATACGGCAGCCTACTGGAGTACTGTGGCAAGATGGGCCTTTACTATGGATCCACCCACATGTATCCCCAGGAAAATCTTTAGAATACTATCCTGATGCTGTTGCAGCATTAGCACTTAGAGGGATTCAACAGAGCATTCAATTTTTTGGACAAGCACCTTCTTCTCTTATCATACCCTATTCTAAAGTTCAACTTAATGTTTTGTGTGCTACTCTAGACAACTGGGCTATTCTATGTTGCTCGTTTCAAGGGGATATTGATAATCATTACCCTTCTCATCCATTACTCCATTTTGTTAAAGAGCATCCCATCATTTTCCCTAAAGTAACTTCACCCACTCCAATTCCGGGGGCTGTTAATATTTTTACTGATGGCTCTAAGTCTGGAATGGGAGCTTATGTGATTAATGACTCTCCCCCTCTCAAGCATCAATTTTCTCCTGGAAATCCACAATGGGTAGAACTACAAATTGTCATTGAAGTTTTTAAATAGTGTTCTTTTCCTTTCAATCTCATTTCGGACTCCATCTATGTGGTGCAGGCGCTCAAAATTCTGGAGGCTGTAGGAGCTATTAGTGACACCCATGCTGTGTCTGCTTACTTTAATCAGCTTCAACAGCTTATCCGTAGCCGTACTGCCCCTTTCTATCCAATGCACATTCGGGCTCACACCTCTCTTCCTGGCCCGTTATCACAGGGTAATGCCTGTGCTGACTCGGCAACTAGAAGCCAGTTGGTATGCTTGGCCTCCTCCTTAGAAGAAGTTAAATTGTTTCACCACAACTTTCATGTCAATGCTATGACACTGCGCAGACGTTTTTCCATCTCCAGAGCAGATGCTCGTCAGATAGTATTACAATGTCCCCATTGTGTCACATTTCTTCATCCTCCTACTTATGGTGTAAACCCACGAGGATTGAAGCCATTGGTCGTCTGGCAAATGGACATAACTCACGTGCCTGACTTTGGTAACCTCAAATATTTACATGTTTCTATTGACACATACTCTGGAATTATTCATGCTTCTGCTTTATCGGGAGAAAAGGCACGTAATGTTATTACTCATTGCTTAGAGGCATGGGCAGCATGGGGTGCACCTGCATCCCTTAAGACTGATAATGGACCTACTTATACTGGCAGACGGTTTACATCTTTTCGTTCTACTATGGGAGTACAACTTGCTCATGGGTTGCCTTACAATCCTCAAGGGCAAGGCATTGTTGAACGTGACCACCGCACCTTAAAAGAAACCTTAGAAAAACAAAAAGGGGGAATAGGAGTTGACCACACTCCTAAAGAACGCCTGTCCTTAGCTCTTTTTACCATTAATTTTTTGAATTTGGATATTCATGGCCGCTCTGCGGCCGATAGACATGTGTCCCCTCAGCCCTCTGTGACTGGCTATGTTAAGTGGAAGGATGTTCTTACGGGCCAATGGAACGGCCCTGACCCCGTGCTGACATGGGCACGAGAATCTGTATGTGTTTTTCCCCAGGATCGCGTGGAGCCGCTGTGGATCCCTGAACGCCTGACAAGAAGAGTCTCGAGATCTACTAACCAGCAGCAGGAGGTGCCACAACAGTCCCATGATAAGGAGCTTCATTCTGATGAGTGCTCTGGCTCTGATGCTGGTGCCAACGGTACAGATGACACCAATGCAGTGGTGGGCAGTGGCACGGGCATGGCCAATGCCAATGCCAGTTCATAGTAATTCTAGTGTCCTCCCCACTCTTTTTTCTACCTCATGTGAGATGTCTGCTTCTTGTACCTCTCCTAGAGGGGACATGGAAAATATTTTTAATCAGTCTCAAGTTAATCTCACAGGAGTTTTTTGTTTCAGTCTTGGGAACACTAATTGTATTAGCCTTAAGACCAAAAATTTGACTAACTGGGAGGACCCATTGCGGTCCAGTCGAGTCTCATGGAGTATTCTCAGTGCTGTATTGAGCCAAGTAGTTTCAGGGAAGCAATCAGGCTCAGGGACCCCCGCAACAAGCTCTGTTTTAAACATAACTACTTTAGCTATTATCTCCGAGGTATTAATCCCAATGCCTCCTTCTTCTAATAGTACTTGCTATGCCACTCATTTCAAGGCCTCTCCTTACTGTACCCCTAATTTTGGTTTTCCCCCGACATTTACGCCTTGTCTGGATCATTCTTGGGAGAAACATCAAGTTGCTAAAGTTTCTCCTTTTCCCCCCCTCTGAAGAGATATGTTTATAACTTTAACAACAATGCCAACTCCTCTACAGGAACAGGTTGGTCCTGGTTTCAATGGCTCATTTCCAATGAGAAGGGGGCTTCAGCCGATATTTCCGCATTGGCTCAATTACTAGGAGCCAAAAGTTGGCTGGCTAATGTTTCTGACACTACTAAGGAGAGTGCACGAGGTAATAGGCTTACATCTGTTTCGTTCAACTCTCTGTTACATTATGCCACATTGCCTCCTGCAATGGTCTGTATCCAATCCCCGTTCCTGTTCCTTTTAGCTAATCACACCTCATCGGGGATGCTGGATTGTTCTATTATTACCTGTTTCTTATCTGAGTGTTGGAATGGTTCTTGGACTGTAACAGTAATTATGAAAATTCCAACTTTTGTCCCAATCCCAGTCACTGCGGATCCAGATAAATTTCCTATTGTAGAGCTACTTAGAGTCCACAGAGATTTTGGAATCACAGCAGCTATAGTGACAGCCGTGGCGGCATCTGCTGCTGCAGCAGTTACGGCCGGAGTAGCCATGGCCAGTCAAGTACAAACTGCTGCCACAATTAATCAAGTTGTTCAACAAACGTCCACAATACTTGAATCGCAAAATGTGATTAATCAACATATTTTGTCAGGGATTTTAGCTACCAACCAGAGAATAGATTTTCTTCAAGCTCAGGTAAAAGAATTGGCTGACCTAGTACTTTTAGGCTGCATTGACCAACGTGCACATTTATGTATAACCTCTGTCAGATTTAATGATTCCAGGAATGCTTCCCACATCATTGGTGGATATCTGGCCGGAAATTGGTCCATGGAAGCGGAAGACATGATCCAGTCTCAACTAACCCAGATAGCTGTCTTGAATAGTACCCGTGTCGATCCCGTGACTCTGGGTCAATTCACCAATTGGATATCTTCTGCTTTTTCCTTTTTTAAAGAGTGGGTGGGAGTAGGCATTTTTGGTGAACTGTGTTGTTTTGGTATGTTCCTCTGTTTGTGGTTTCTCTGTCGCCTTAAGGCTCGTAGTGCTCAAGATAAGGCTATGATCATACAAGCTCTTGCTGCTTTAGAAACTGGCAACTCGCCACAGGTCTGGCTTGCGCATCTTAAGCACTAAACTTTTGACATGGTCATTGCACCCCAAGTTATTATAACATTGCACTGGGATTGACATGTCTTTCCTCATTATTCTCTTAGTGTCAGAAAGCCCTTGCACTCTGCTGGTCTTGCTACCATTGTACGCAGATGGGTTTCTACACTAGTGCCTTTGACATGGTCGTTGCACCCTAAGTTATTATAACATTGCACTGGGTACGACATGTCCTTCTTTTGTCTTTCTCTCAGTGCTGGAAAGCCCTTGCACTCTGCGGGTCTTGTTGCCATTGCACGCAGAAGGGTTTCCACACTGGTCTTTATCTATCACTTTAAAGTCCGTGCCTTTCTTTCAGGGTGCTGCCAACTTGTTTGTAGTTGTACCTCTGCATGGCCACAGTTCAACCTCAGCTATTCCCTCTTACTCACCATCGTCACGATACAGGATGCAAGGCAAGGCACAGCACTTGAGTGATCCATTGAGAAGAGGGACCTCAAGGGGAGCATGTCCTATTGCATGCGGGTTTGACGTGTCTCCGCCCCGCCCCACGAAAAAAGGCATCGGCTGATATGGTGTCAGGTCTGGAAAAGGTGCCCCCTGGGGATGGCCCATACTATGCAGCCACTTTTGCACAGTGGGATAGGACCTCTACTCTCGCCTGTATTGTCTTAGTGAAACAAACAGGGGGAGCTGTGGTGAGCCGTTCCTGCGGACTGTGGTCGCCATTACATGATGGCGCTGGCTCCGTTGTGGTCTGTGAAGGACAACTCCATATCAAAGAGAGTTGGCGTGTTCCCAGCTCCTTATCAGAGAAAGTTGGCGAGCCATTTTCTAGCACCATGTGAGAAGGGTACACGTGGCAGCTTTGCATTGGGGTTCTCGGTGCTTTATTAAGGCTGGGAGGGGCATCCCAGGTAGTAGTAGAAGAGAGTAGTAGAAGAATCATTAGAAGAATATCAAGGGCCTGAATAAACAGCTGAAAGAAGATTCCTGAGTCGCGTCTTCCTTGCGGGCAAGGGGGGTCGCAACAATAATCAGTACACCAATCCCACTTGGCTCACCAAATTTCGTTCTTCTAGGTTAAACCGTTCGTTTGCAGTAACCGTTTTCATTTTTAGGTTTCACTCTGTTTTCTGCTAACGGATACATGCATTTGAAACTCTAAATCAAACACGGTTTGTGCTAGCTCTTTGAAACTTGACAGAATAAAGCAGTTTCAAGTTCTATCTCTATGGTTTGTTTGCTGTTGATGTAGCCCTAAGCAGAAACTGGCGAAAATCACTTTCCAGGAGAGGGGTTGCCAAGCTTTCAAAAAACTACGATTGGCCTGAAATCTCCGGAAACATTTTTTCACCTTATCTTTATGATACTTTCACGTAATGATCAGTACACCAATCCCACTTGGCTCACCAAATTTCGTTCTTCTAGGTTAAACCGTTCATTTGCAGTAACCATTGTCATTTTTAGGTTTCACTCTGTTTTCTCCTATACGGATACATGTATTTGGAACTCTAAATCAAACATGGTTTGTGCTAGCTCTTTGATACTTGACAGAATAAAGCAGTTTCAAGTTCTATCTCTATGGTTTGTTTGCTGTTGATGTAGCCCTAAGCAGAGACTGGCGAAAATCACTTTCCTGGAGAAGGGTTGCCAAGCTTCCAAAAAATTACGATTGGCCTGAAATCTCAGGAAACATTTTTTCACCCAATCTTCATGATAATTTCAGGTAATGATCAGTACACCAGTCCAACTTGGCTCACCAAATTATGTACTTCTAGTTTAAACCATTCGTTTGCAGTAACCGTTTACATTTTTAGGTTTCACTTTGTTTTCTCCTATATGGATACATGTTTTTGGAACACTAAATAAAACAGGGTTTGTGCTAGCTCTTTGAAACTTGACAAAATAAAGCAGTTTCAAGTTCTATCTCTATGGTTTGTTTGCTGTTGATGTAGCCCTAAGCAGAGACTGGCGAAAATCACTTTCATGGAGAGAGGTTGCCAAGCTTTCAAAAAACTAAGATTGGCCTGAAATCTCAGGAAACATTTTTTCACCCAATCTTGATGGTACTTTCAGTTAATGATCAGTACACCAATCCCACTTGGCTCACCAAATTTCGTTCTTCTAGGTTAAACCGCTCCTTTGCAGTAACCGTTTTCATTTTTAGGTTTCACTCTGTTTTCTCCTATACGGATACATGTATTTTGAACTCTAAATCAAACACCGTTTGTGCTAGCTCTTTGAAACTTGACAGAATAAAGCAGTTTCAAGTTCTATCTTTATGGATTGTTTGCTGTTGATGTAGCCCTAAGCAGAGACTGGCGAAAATCACTTACATGGAGAGGGGTTGCCAAGCCTTTAAAAAAGTACGATTTTCCTGAAATCTCAGCAAACATTTTTTCACCCAATCTTGATGATACTTTTACGTAAAAATCAGTACACCAATCACACTTGGCTCACCAAATTTCGTTCTTCTAGGTTAAAACGTTCATTTGCAGTAACCTTTTTCATTTTTAGGTTTCACTCTGTTTTCTCCTTTACAGATACATGTATTTGGAACTCTAAATCAAACACGGTTTGTGCTAGCTCTTTGAAAATTGACACAATAAAGAAATTTCAAGTTCTATCTCTAAGGGTTGTTTGCTGTTGATATACCCCTAAGCAGAGACTGGCGAAAATCAATTTCCTGGAGAGGGGTTGCCAAGCTTCCGAAAAACTACGATTGGCCTGAAATCTAAACCAATATTTTTTTATCCAATCTTGATGGTACTTTCAGTTAATGATCAGTACACCAATCCCACTTGCCTCACCAAATTTTGTTCTTCTAGGTTCAACCGTTCGTTTGCAGTAACCGTTTTCATTTTTAGGTTTCAGTCTGTTTTCTCTTATACAGATACATGTATTTGGAACTCTATATCAAACACGGTTTGTGCTAGCTCTTTGAAACTTGACAGAATAAAGCTGTTTCAAGTTCTATCTCTATGGTTTGTTTGCTGTTGATGTAGCCCTAACCAGAAACTGGCGAAAATCACTTTCCTGGAAAGGGTTTGCCAAGCTTCCAAAAAAGTATGATTGGCCTGAATTCTCAGCAAATATTTTTTCATCCAATCTTGATGGTACTTTCAGTTAAAGATCAGTACACCAATCCCACTTGGCTAATCAAATTTTGTTCTTCTAGGTTAAACCGTTTGTTTGCAGTAAACGTTTTCATTTTTAGGTTTCACTCTGTTTTCTCCTATACAGATACATGTATTTGGAACTCTAAATCAAACACGGTTTGATGTAGCTCCTTGAAATTTGATACAATAAAGCAGTTTCAAGTTCTATCTGTATGGTTTGTTTGCTGTTGATGTAGCCCTAAGCAGAGATTGGCAAAAATCACTTTTCTGGAGAGGGGTTGCCAAGCTTCCAAAAAATTAGAATTGGCCTGAAATCTCAGGAAACATTTTTTCACCCAATCTTGATGGTACTTTCAGTTAATGATCAGTACACCAATCCCACTTGGCTCACCAAATTTCGTTTTCCTAGGTTAAACCGTTCAATTGCAGTAACCGTTTTCATTTTTAGGTTTCACTCTGTTTTCTACTATACGAATACATGTATTTGGAACTCTAAATCAAACACGGTTTGTACTAGCTCTTTGAAACTTGACACAATAAAGCAGTTTCAAGTTCTATCTCTATGGTTTGTTTTCTGTTGATGTAGCCCTAAGCAGAGACTGGCGAAAATTACTTTCTTGAGAGGGGTTGCCAAGCTTCGAAAAAAGTACGATTTTCCTGAAATCTCAGCAAACATTTTTTCACCCAATCTTGATGATACTTTCACGTAATGATCAGTACACCAATTTCACTTGAGTCACCAAATTTCGTTCTTCTAGGTTAAAACGTTCATTTGCAGTAACCGTTTTCATTTTTAGGTTTCACTCTGTTTTCTTCTATACGGATACATATATTTGGAACACTAAATCAAACACGGTTTGTGCTAGCTATTTGAAACGTGACACAATAAAGCAGTTTTAAGTTCTTTCTCTATGGTTTGTTTGCTGTTGATGTAGCCCTAAGCAGAGACTGGCAAATATCACCTTCTTGGAGAGGGGTTGCCAAGCTTCCAAAAAGTACGATTTGCCTGATATCTTAGCAAACATTTTTTCACCCAATCTTGATGATACTTTCAGGTAATGATCAGTACACCAATCCCACTTGGCTCAGCAAATGTCGTTCTTCTAGGTTAAACAGTTCGTTTGCAGTAACCGTTTTTATTTTTAGGTTACACTCTGTTTTCTCCTATATGGATACATGTTTGGAACTCGAAATGAAACACGGTTTGTGTTAGCTCTTTGAAACTAGACACAATAAAGCAGATTCAGGTTCTGTATCTATGGTTCATTTGCTTTTGATGTAGCCCTAAGCAAAGACTGGCGAGAATCCCTTTCATGAAAAGGGGTTGCCAAGCTTCCAGAAAACTAAGAGTTGCCTGAAATCTCAGGAAACACTTTTTCACCCAATCTTGATGATACTTTCAGGGAATGATCAGTACACCAATCCCACTTGGCTCACCAAATTTCGTTATTCTAGGTTAAACCTTTCGTTTGCAGTAACCGTTTTCATATTTAGGTTTCACTGTGTTTCCTCCTATACGGATACATGTATTGGAACTCTAAATCAAACACGGTTTGTGCTAGCTCTTTGAAACTTGACACAATAAAGCAGTTTCAAGTTCTATCTCTATGGTTTGTTTGCTGTTGATGTAGCCCTAAGCAGAGACTGGCGAAAATCACTTACCTGGAGAGGGGTTGCCAAGCTTCCAAAAAACTACGATTGGCCTGAAATCTCAGCAAACATTTTTTCACCCAATCTTGATGATATTTTCAGGTAATGATCAGTACACCAAGCACACTTGGCTCACCAAATTTCGTTCTTCTTGGTTAAACCGTTCGATTGCAGTTACCGTTTTCATTTTTAGGTTAAACTCTCTTTTCTCCTATACGGATACATGTATTTGGAACTCTAAATTAAACATGGTTTGTGCTAGCTCTTTGAAACTTGACACAATAAAGCAGATTCAAGTTCTATCTCTATGGTTTGTTTCCTGTTGATGTAGCCCTAAGCAGAGACTGGCGAAAATCACTTTCCTGGAGAGGGGTTGCCAAGTTTCCAAAAAAGTACGATTTTCCTGAAATCTCAGCAAACATTTTTTCACCCAATCTTGATGATACTTTCAGGTAATGATCAGTACACCAATCCCACTTGGCTCACCAAATTTCGTTCTTCTAGGTTAAAACGTTCTTTTGCAGTAATCATTTTCATTTTTAGGTTTCACTCTGTTTTCTCCTATACGGATACACGTATTTGGAACTCTAAATCAAACACGGTTTGTGCTAGCTCTTTGAAACTTGACACAATAAAGCAGTTTCAAGTTCTATCTCTATGGTTTGTTTGCTGTTAATGTAGCCCTAAGCAGAGAGTGGCGAAAATCACTTTCCTGGAGAGGGGTTGCCAAGCTTCCAAAAAACTACGATTGGCCTGAAATCTCAGCCAATATTTTTTTTATCCAATCTTGATGGTACTTTCTGTTAATGATCAGTACACCAATCCCACTTGGCTAACCAAATTTTGTTCTTCTAGGTTAAACCGTTCGTTTCCAGTAACCTTTTTCATTTTTAGGTTTCACTCTGTTTTCTGCTATACAAATACATGTATTTGGAACTCTAAATCAAACACGGTTTGTGCTAGCTCTTTGAAACCTTTGAAAATAAAGCAGTCTCAAGTTCTTTCTGTATGGTTTGTTTGCTGTTTTTGTAGCCCTAAGCAGAGACTGGCGAAAATCATTTTTCTGGAAAGGGGTTGCCAAGCTTCCAAAAAATTACGAATTGCCTGAAATCTCAGCAAATATTTTTTCACCCAATCTTGATGATACTTTCAGGTAGTGATCAGTACACCAAACCCACTTGGCTCACCAAATTTCGTTCTACTAGGTTAAACCGTTCGTTTGCAGTAACCGTTTTAATTTTAAGTTTCACTCTGTTTTCTCCTATACGGATACATGTATTTGGAACTCTAAATCAAACACGGTTTGTGCTAGCTCTTTGAAACTTGACACAATAAAGCAGTTTCAAGTTCTATCTCTATGGTTTGTTTGCTGTTGATGTAGCCCTAAGCATAGACTGGCGAAAATCACTTTCCTGGAGAGGGTTTGACAAGCTTCCAAAAAACTACAATTGGCCTGACATCTCAGCAAATATTTTTTCATCCAAAATTGATGATTCTTTCAGGTAATGATCAGTACACCAATCCCACTTGGCTCACCAAATTTTGTTCTTCTTGGTTAAACCGTTCTTTTGCAGTAACCTTTTTCATTTTTAGGTTTCACTCTGTTTTCTGCTATACAAATACATGTATTTGGAACACTAAATCAAACACGGTTTGTGCTAGCTCTTTGAAAATTGACACAATAAAGCAGTTTCAAGTTCTATCTCAATGGTTTGTTTGCTGTTGATGTAGCCCTAAACAGAGACTGGCGAAAATCAAATTCCTGGAGAGGGGTTGCCAAGCTTCCAAAAAACTACGATTGGCCTGAAATCTCAGCCAATATTTTTTTATCCAATCTTGATAGTACTTTCAGTTAATGATCAGTACACCAATCCCACTTGGCTGTCCGAATTTTGTTCTTCTAGGTTAAACCGTTCGTTTGCAGTAAACGTTTTCATTTTTAGGTTTCACTCTGTTTTCTCCTATACAGATACATGTATTTTAAACTCTAAATCAAACACGGTTTGTGGTAGCTCCTTGAAACTTGACACAATAAAGAAGTTTCAAGTTCTATCTCTATGGTTTGTTTGCTGTTGATGTAGCCCTAAGCAAAGACTGGCAAAAATCACTTTCCTGAAGAGGGGTTGCCAAGCTTCCAAAAAATTACGATTGGCCTGAAATCTGAGGAAACATTTTTTCACCCAATCTTGATGATATTTTCAGTTAATGATAAGTACACCAATCCCACTTGGCTAACCATATTCCGTTCTTCTAGGTTAAACCGTTCGATTGCAGTAACCGTTTTCATTTTTAGGTTTCACTCTGTTTTCTCCTATACGGATACATGTATTTGGAACTCTAAATCAAACACCGTTTGTGCTAGCTCTTTGAAACTTGACACAATAAAGCAGTTTCAAGTTCTATCTCTATGGTTTGTTTGCTGTTGATGTAGCCCTAAGCAGAGACTGGCGAAAATCACTTTCCTGGAGAGGGGTTGCCAAGCTTCCAAAAAACTACGATTGGCCTGAAATCTCAGGAAACATTTTTTCACCCAATCTTGATGATACTTTCAGGTAATGATCAGTACACCAATCCCACTTGGCTCACCAAACTTTGTTCTTCTAGGTTAAACCGTTCGTTTACAGTAAAGGTTTTGATTTTTGGTTTCACTCTGTTTTCTCCTATACAGATACATGTATTTGGAACTCTAAATCAAACACGGTTTTTGGTAGCCCTTTGAAACTTGACACAATAAAGTAGTTTCAAGTTCTATCTCTATGGTTTGTTTGCTGTTGATGTAGCCCTAAGCAGAGACTGGCGAAAATCACTTATATGGAGAGGGGTTGCCAAGCCTTTAAAAAAGTACGATTTTCCTGAAATCTCAGCAAACATTTTTTCACCGAATCTTGATGATACTTTCACGTAAAAATCAGTACACCAATCACACTTGGCTCACCAAATTTCGTTCTTCTTGGTTAAACCGTTCGTTTGCAGTAAACGTATTCATTTTTAGGTTTCACTTGGTTTTTTCCTATACGGATACATGTATTTGGAACTCTAAATCAAACACGGTTTTTGGTAGCCCTTTGAAACTTGACACAATAAAGTAGTTTCAAGTTCTATCTCTATGGTTTGTTTGCTGTTGATGTAGCCCTAAGCAGAGACTGGCGAAAATCACTTACATGGAGAGGGGTTGCCAAGCCTTTAAAAAAGTACGATTTTCCTGAAATCTCAGCAAACATTTTTTCACCGAATCTTGATGATACTTTCACGTAAAAATCAGTACACCAATCCCACTTGGCTCACCAAATTTCGTTCTTCTTGGTTAAACCGTCCGTTTGCAGTAAACGTATTCATTTTTAGGTTTCACTTGGTTTTTTCCTATACGGATACATGTATTTGGAACTCTAAATCAAACACGGTTTGTGCTAGCTCTTTGAAACTTGACACAATGAAGCAGTTTCAAGTTCTATGTCTATGGTTTGTTTGCTGTTGATGTAGCCCTAAGCAGAGACTGGCGAAAATCACTTTCCTGGAGAGGGGTTGCCCAGCTTCCAAAAAAGTACTATTTTCCTGAAATCTCAGGAAACATTCTTTCACCCAATCTTGATGATACTTTCAGGTAATGATCAGTACAACAATCTCACTTGGCGCACCAAATTTCATTCTTCTAGGTTAAACCTTTCGTTTGCAGTAACCGTTTTCATTTTTAGGTTTCATTCTGATTTCTCCTATACAGATACATGTATTTGGAACTCTAAATCAAACACGGTTTGTGCTAGCTCTTTGAAACTTGACACAATAAAGTAGTTTCAAGTTCTCTCTCTATGGTTTGTTTGCTGTTGATGTAGCCCTAAGCAGAGACTAGCGAAAATCACTTTCCTGGAGAGGGGCGCCAAGCTTCCAAAAAACTACAATTGGCCTGAAATCTCAGGAAACATTTTTTCACCCAATCTTGATGATACTTTCAGGTAATGATCACTACACCAATTCGACTTGGCTCACCAAATTTCGTTCTTCTAGGTTAAACCGTTCGTTTGCAGTAACCGTTTTCATTTTTAGGTTTCACTCTGTTTTCTCTTATACGGATACATGAATTTGGAACTCTAAATCAAACACTGTTTGTGCTAGCTCTTTGAAACTTGACACAATAAAGCAGTTTCAAGTTCTATCTCAATGGTTTGTTTGCTGTTGATGTAGCCCTAAACAGAGACTGGCTAAAATCAAATTCCTGGAGAGGGGTTGCCAAGCTTCCAAAAAACTACGATTGGCCTGAAATCTCAGCCAATATTTTTTTATCCAATCTTGATAGTACTTTCAGTTAATGATCAGTACACCAATCCCACTTGGCTCTCCGAATTTTGTTCTCCTAGGTTAAACCGTTCGTTTGCAGTAAACGTTTTCATTTTTAGGTTTCACTCTGTTTTCTCCTATACAGATACATGTATTTTGAACTCTAAATCAAACACGGTTTGTGGTAGATCCTTGAAACTAGACGCAATAAAGCAGTTTCAAGTTCTATCTCTATGGTTTGTTTGCTGTTGATGTAGCCCTAAGCAGAGACTGGCAGAAATCACTTTCCTGGAGAGAAGTTGCCAAGCTTCCAAAAAATTACGATTGGCCTGAAATCTCAGGAAACATTTTTTCACCCAATCTTGATGGTACTTTCAGTTAATGATCAGTACACCAATCCCACTTGGCTCACCAAATTCCGTTCTTCTAGGTTAAACCGTTCGATTGCAGTAACCGTTTTCATTTTTAGGTTTCACTCTGTTTTCTCCTATATGGATACAAATATTTTTAACTCCAAATCAAACACGGTTTGTGCTACCTTTTGAAACTTGACACAATAAAGCAGTTTTAAGGTCTATCTCTATGGTTTGTTTGCTGTTGATGTAGCCCTAAGCAGAGACTGGCGAAAATCACTTTCCTGGAGAGGGCTTGACAATCTTCCAAAACATTAAGATTGGCGTGAAATCTCAGGAAATATTTTTTTACCCAATCTTGATGATACTTTCAGGTAATGATCACTACACCAATCCCACTTCGGTCACCAAATTTCATTCTTCTAGGTTAAACCGTTCGTTTGCAGTAACCGTTTTCATTTTTAGGTTTCACTCTGTTTTCTCCTATACGGATTCATGTATTTGGAACTCTAAATCAAACACGGTTTGTGGTAGCTCTTTGAAACTTGACACAATAAAGGAGTTTCAAGTTCTATCTCTATGGTTTGTTTGCTGTTGATGTAGCCCTAAGAAGAGACTGGCGAAAATCACTTTCCTGAAGAGGGGTTGCCAAGCTTCCAAAAAAGTACGATTGGCCTGAAATCGCAGGAAACATTTTTTAACCCAATCTTGATGATACTTTCAGGTAATGATCAGTACACCAATCCCACTTGGCTCACCAAATTTCGTTCTTCTAGGTTAAACCGTTCGTTTGCAGTAACCGTTTTCATTTTTAGGTTTCACTCTGTTTTCTCCTATACGGATACATGTATTTGGAACTCTAAAACAAACACGGTTTGTGGCAGCTCTTTGAAACTTTACACCATAAAGCAGTTTCAAGTTCTATCTCTATGGTTTGTTTGCTGTTGATGTAGCCCTAAGCAGAGACTGGCGAAAATCACTTTCCTGGAGAGGGGTTGCCAAGCTTCCAAATAACTACAATTGGCCTGAAATCTCAGCAAACATTTTTTCACCCAATCTTGATGATACTTTCAAGTAATGATCAGTACACCAATCCCACTTGGCACACCAAATTTCGTTCTTCTAGGTTAATCCGTTCGTTTGCAGTAACCGTTTTCATTTCTAAGTTTCACTCTGTTTTCTCCTATTACGGATACATGTATTTGGAACTCTAAATCAAACACGGTTTGTGGTAGCTCTTTGAAACTTGACACAATAAAGCAGTTTCAAGTTTTATCCCTATGGTTTGTTTGCTGTTGATGTAGCCCTAAGCAGAGACTGTCGAAAATCACTATCCTGGAGAGGTGTTGCCAAGCTTCCAAAAAGTACGATTGGCCTGAAATCTCAGCAAACATTTTTTCACCCAATCTTGATGATACTTTCAGGTAATGATCAGTACACCAATCCCACTTGGCTCGCCAAATTTCGTTCTTCTAGGTTAAAACGTTCATTTGCAGTAACCGTTTTCATTTTTAGGATTCACTCTGTTTTCTCCTATATGGATACATGTATTTGGAACTCTAAATCAAACAGGGTTTGTGCTAGCTCTTGAAAATTGACAGAATAAAGCAGTTTCAAGTTCTATCTCTATGGTTTGTTTGCTGTTGATGTAGCCCTAAGCAGAGACTTGCGAAGATGACTTTCCTGGAGAGGCGTTGACAAGCTTCCAAAAAACGATGAATGGCCTGAAATCTCAGGAAACATTTTTTCACCCAATCTTGATGATACTTTCAGGTAATGATCAGTACCCCAATCCCACTTGGCTCACCAAATTTTGTTCTTCTAGGTTAAAACATTCGTTTGCAATAACCGTTTTTATTTTTAGGTTTCACTCTGTTTTCTCCTATACAGATACTTGTATTGGAACTCAAAATCAAACACGGTTTGTGGTAGCTCTTTGAAACTTGACACAATAAAGCAGTTTCAAGGTCTATTTCTACGGTTTGTTTGCTGTTGATGTAGCCCTAAGCAGAGATTGTCGAAAATCACTTTTCTGGAGAGGGGTTGCCAAGCTTCCAAAAAGTACGATTTGCCTGAAATCTCAGCAATCATTTTTTCACCCAGTCTTGATGATACCTTCAGGTAATGATCAGTACACCAATCCCACTTGGCTCACCAAATTTCGTTCTTCTAAGTTAAACCGTTCGTTTGCAGTAACCGTTTTCATTTTTAGGTTTCACTCTGTTTTCTCCTATACGGATACATGTATTTGGAACTCTAAATCAAACACGGTTTGTGCTAGCTCTTTGAAACTTGACACAATAACGCAGTTTCAAGTTCTATCTCTGTGGTTTATTTTCTGTTGATGTAGCCCTAAGCAGAGACTGGCGAAAATCAATTTCCTGGACAGGGGTTGCTAAGTTTCCAAAAAACTAAGATTGGCCTGAAATCTCAGCCAATATTTTTTTATCCAATATTGATGGTACTTTCAGTTAATGATCAGGACACCAATCCCACGTGGCTCACCAAATTTTGTTCTCCTATGTTAAACCGTTCGTTTGCAGTAAACGTTTTTATTTTTAGGTTTCATTCGGTTTTCTCCTATACAGATACATGTATTTGGAACTCTAAATCATACACGGTTTCTGCTAGCTTTTTGAAACTTGACAGAATACAGCTGTTTCAAGTTCTATCTCTATGGTTTGTTTGCTGTTGATGTAGCCCTAACCAGAAACTGGCGAAAATCACTTTCCGGGAAAGGGTTTGCCAAGCTTCCAAAAAAGTATGATTGGCCTGAAATCTCAGCAAATATTTTTTCATCCAATCTTGATGGTACTTTCAGTTAAAGATCAGTACACCAATCCCACTTGGCTCCCCAAATTTTGTTCTTCTAGGTTAAACCGTTTGTTTGCAGTAACCGTTTTCATTTTTAGGTTTCACTCTGTTTTCTCCTATACGGATACATGTATTTGGAACTCTAAATCAAACACGGTTTGTGCTAGCTCTTTGAAACTTGACACAATAAAGCAGTTTCAAGTTCTATCTCTATGGTTTGTTTGCTGTTGATGTAGGCCTAAGCAGAGACTGGCGAAAATCACTTTCCTGGAGATGGGTTGCCAAGCTTTCCAAAAACTACGTTTGGCCTGAAATCTCAGGAAACATTTTTTCACCCAATCTTGATGATACCTTCAGGTAATGATCAGTATACCAATCCCACTTGGCTCACCAAATTTTGTTTTTCTAGGTTAAACCGTTCGTTTTCAGTAACCGTTTTCATTTTGAGGTTTCACTCTGTTTTCTGCTATACGGATACATGTATTTGAAGCTCTAAATCAAACACGGTTTGTGCTAGCTCTTTGGAACTTGACAGAATAAAGAAGTTTCAAGTTCTATCTCTATGGTTTGTTTGCTGTTGATGTAGCCCTAAGCAGAGACTGGCGAAAATCACTTTTCTGGAGAGGGGTTGCCAAGATTCCAAAAAAATACGATTGGCCAGAAATCTCAGAAAATATTTTTTCATCACATCTTGATGGTACTTTCAGTTAATGATCAGTACACCAATCCCACTTGGCTCACCAAATTTTGTTCTTCTAGGTAAAATCGTTCGTTTGCAGTAAAAGTTTTCATTTTTAGGTTTCACTTTGTTTTCTCCTATACAGATACATGTATTTGGAACTCTAAATCAAACACGGTTTCTGGTGGCTCTTTGAAACTTTACACAATAAATCAGTTTCGAGTTCTATTTCTATGGTTTGTTTTCTGTTGATGTAGCCCTAAGCAGAGACTGTCGAAAATCACTTTCCTGGAGAGGGGTTGCCAAGCTTCCAAAAAACTACGATTGGCCTGAAATCTCAGCAAACATTTTTTCACCCAATCTTGATGATACTTTCAGGTAATGATCAGTACACCAATCCCACTTGGCTCACCAAATTTCGTTCTTCTAGGTTAAAACGTTCGTTTGCAGAAACCGTTTTCATTTTTAGGATTCACTCTGTTTTCTCCTATATGGATACATGTATTTGGAACTCTAAATCAAACAGGGTTTGTGCTAGCTCTTGAAACTTGACAGAATAAAGCAGTTTCACGTTCTATCTCTATGGTTTGTTTGCTGTTGATGTAGCCCTAAGCAGAGACTGGCGAAGATGACTTTCCTGGAGAGGGGTTGCCAAGCTTCCAAAAAAGTATAAATTTCCTGAAATCTCAGCAAACATTTTTTCACCCAATCTTGATAATACTTTCAGGTAATGATCAATACCCCAATCCCACTTGGCTCACCAAATTTTGTTTTTCTAGGTTAAAACGTTCGTTTGCAGTAACCGTTTTCATTTTTAGGTTTCACTCTGTTTTCTCCTATACAGATACTTGTATTGGAACTCTAAATAAAACACGGTTTGTGGTAGCTCTTTGAAACTTGACACAATAAAGCAGTTTCAAGTTCTATCTCTATGGTTTGTTTGCTGTTGATGTAGCCCTAAGCATAGAGTGGCGAAAATCACTTTCCTGAAGAGGGGTTGCCAAGCTTCCAAAAAAGTACGATTGGCCTGAAATCGCAGGAAACATTTTTTAACCCAATCTTGATGATACTTTCAGGTAATGATCAGTACACCAATCCCACTTGGCTCACCAAATTTCGTTCTTCTAGGTTAAACCGTTCGTTTGCAGTAACCGTTTTCATTTTTAGGTTTCACTCTGTTTTCTCCTATACAGATACATGTATTTGGAACTCTAAAACAAACACGGTTTGTGGCAGCTCTTTGAAACTTTACACCATAAAGCAGTTTCAAGTTCTATCTCTATGGTTTGTTTGCTGTTGATGTAGCCCTAAGCAGAGACTGGCGAAAATCACTTTCCTGGAGAGGGGTTGCCAAGCTTCCAAATAACTACAATTGGCCTGAAATCTCAGCAAACATTTTTTCACCCAATCTTGATGATACTTTCAAGTAATGATCAGTACACCAATCCCACTTGGCACACCAAATTTCGTTCTTCTAGGTTAATCCGTTCGTTTGCAGTAACCGTTTTCATTTCTAAGTTTCACTCTGTTTTCTCCTATTACGGATACATGTATTTGGAACTCTAAATCAAACACGGTTTGTGGTAGCTCTTTGAAACTTGACACAATAAAGCAGTTTCAAGTTCTATCCCTATGGTTTGTTTGCTGTTGATGTAGCCCTAAGCAGAGACTGTCGAAAATCACTTTCCTGGAGAGGGGTTGCCAAGCTTCCAAAAAGTACGATTGGCCTGAAATCTCAGCAAACATTTTTTCACCCAATCTTGATGATACTTTCAGGTAATGATCAGTACACCAATCCCACTTGGCTCGCCAAATTTAGTTCTTCTAGGTTAAAACGTTCATTTGCAGTAACCGTTTTCATTTTTAGGATTCACTCTGTTTTCTCCTATATGGATACATGTATTTGGAACTCTAAATCAAACAGGGTTTGTGCTAGCTCTTGAAAATTGACAGAATAAAGCAGTTTCAAGTTCTATCTCTATGGTTTGTTTGCTGTTGATGTAGCCCTAAGCAGAGACGGGCGAAGATGACTTTCCTGGAGAGGCGTTGACAAGCTTTTAAAAACGATGAATGGCCTGAAATCTCAGGAAACATATTTTCACCCAATCTTGATGATACTTTCAGGTAATGATCAGTACCCCAATCCCACTTGGCTCACCAAATTTTGTTCTTCTAGGTTAAAACATTCGTTTGCAATAACCGTTTTTATTTTTAGGTTTCACTCTGTTTTCTCCTATACAGATACTTGTATTGGAACTCTAAATCAAACACGGTTTGTGGTAGCTCTTTGAAACTTGACACAATAAAGCAGTTTCAAGGTCTATTTCTACGGTTTGTTTGCTGTTGATGTAGCCCTAAGCAGAGACTGTCGAAAATCACTTTTCTGGAGAGGGGTTGCCAAGCTTCCAAAAAGTACGATTTGCCTGAAATCTCAGCAATCATTTTTTCACCCAGTCTTGATGATACCTTCAGGTAATGATCAGTACACCAATCCCACTTGGCTCACCAAATATCGTTCTTCTAAGTTAAACCGTTCGTTTGCAGTAACCGTTTTCATTTTTAGGTTTCACTCTGTATTCTCCTATATGGATACACGTATTTGGAAATCTAAATCAAACACGGTTTGTGCTAGCTCTTTGAAACTAGACAGAATAAAGCAGTTTCAAGTTCTATCTCTATGGTTGGTTTGCTGTTGATGTAGCCCTAAGCAGAGACTGGCGAAAATCACTTTCCTGGAGAGGGGTTGCCAAGCTTCCAAAAAACTACGATTGGCCTAAAAATCTCAGGAAACATTTTTTCACCCAATCTTGATGATACTTTCAGGTAATGATCAGTACACAAATCCCACTTGGCTCACCAAATTTCGTTCTTTTACGTTAAACCGTTCGTTCGCAGTAACCGTTTTCATGTTTAGGTTTCACTCTGTTTATTCCTATATGAATACATGTATTTGGAACTCTAAATCAAACACGGTTTGTGCTAGCTCTTTGAAACTTGACACAATAAAGCAGTTTCAAGTTCTATATCTATGGTTTGTTTGCTGTTGATGTAGCCCTAAGCAGAGACTGGTGAAAATCACTTTCCTGGAGAGGGGTTGCCAAGCTTCCAAAAAACTACGATTGGCCTAAAAATCTCAGGAAACATTTTTTCACCCAATCTTGGTGATGCCTTCAGGTAATGATCAGTACACCCATCCCACATGGCTCACCTAATTTTGTTCTTCTAGGTTAAACCGTTCGTTTGCAGTAACTGTTTTCATTTTTAGGTTTCACTCTGTTTTCTGCTATACAAATACATGTATTTGGAACTCTAAGTCAAACACGGTTTGTGCTAGCTCTTTGAAACTTGACACAATAAAGCAGTTTCAAGTTCTATCTCTATGGTTTGTTTGCTGTTGTTGTAGCCCTAAGCAGAGACTGGCGAAAATCACTTTCCTGGAGAGGGGTTGCCAAGCTTCCAAAAAGTTCGAATTGCCTGAAATCTCAGCAAACATTTTTTCACCCAATCTTGATGATACTTTCAGGTAATGATCAGTACACTATTCCCACTTGGCTCACCAAATTTCGTTCTTCTAGATTAAACCGTTCTTTTGCAGTAACCGTTTTCATTTTTAGGTTTCACTTTGTTTTCTCCTATAGAGTTACATGTATTTGGAACTCTAAATCAAACACGGTTTGTGGTAGCTCTTTGAAACTTGACAGAATAAAGCAGTTTCAAGCTCTATCTCTATGGTTTGTTTGCTGTTGATGTAGCCCTAAGCAGAGACTGGCGATAATCACTTTCCTGGAGAGGAGTTGCCAAGCTTCCCAAAAACTACGATTGGCCTGAAATCACATGAAATATTTTTTCACCAAATCTTGATGATACTTTCAGGTAATGATTAGTACACCAATCCCACTTGGCTCACCAAATTTCGTTCTTCTAGGTTAAACCTTTCGTTTGCAGTAACCGTTTTCATTTTTAGGTTTTACTCTGTTTTCTCCTATACGGATACATGTATTTGGAACACTAAATCAAACACGGTTTGTGCTACCTTTTGAAACTTGACACAATATATAGTGTTCAAGTTCTATCTCTATGGTTTGTTTGCTGTTGATGTAGCCCTAAGCAGAGACTAACGAAAATCACTTTCCTGGAGAGGGGTTGCCAAGCTTTCAAAAAACTACGATTGGCCTGAAATCTCAGGAAACATTTTTTCACCCAATCTTGATGATACTTTCAGGTAATGATCAGTACACCAATCCCACTTGGCTCACCAAATTTCGTTCTTCTAGGTTAAACCGTTCGTTTGCAGTAACCCTTTTCATTTTTAGGTTTCACTCTGTTTTCTCCTATACGGATACATGTATTTGGAACTCTAAATCAAACACGGTTTGTGCTACCTTTTTAAACTTGACACAATAAAGCAGTTTTAAGTTCCATCTCTATGTTCTTTTTGCTGTTGATGTAGCCCTAAGCAGAGACTGGCTAAAATCACTTACCTGGATGGGGTTGCCAAGCTTCCAAAAAACTATGATTGGCCTGAAATTTCAGGAAACATTTTTTCACCCAAATTTGATGATACTTTCAGGTAATGATCAGTACACCAATCCCACTTGGCTCACCAAATTTCGTTCTTCTAGGTTAAACCGTTCGTATGCAGTAACCGTTTTCAATTTTAGGTTTCACTTTGTTTTCTCCTATATGGATAAATGTATTTGGAACTCTAAATCAAACACGGTTTGTGCTAGGTCTTTGAAACTTGACACAATAAAGCAGTTTCAAGTTCTATCTCTATGGTTTGTTTGCTGTTGATGTAGCCCTAAGCAGAGACTGGCGAAAATCACTTTCCTGGAGAGGGCTTGCCAAGCTTCCAAAAAACTACAATTGGCCTGAAATCTCAGCAAATATTTTTTCATCCAATCTTGATGGTACTTTCAGGTAATGATCAGTACACCAATCCCACTTGGCTCACCAAATTTTGTTCTTCTAGGTTAAACCATTCGTTTGCAATAAACGTTTTCATTTTTAGGTTTCACTCTGTTTTCTACCATACAGATACATGTATTTGGAACTCTAAATCAAACACGGTTTTTGGTAGTTCTTTGAAACTTGACACAATAAAGCAGTTTCAAGTTCTATCTCTATGGTTTGTTTGCTGTTGATGTAGCCCTAAGCAGAGACTGGCGAAAATCACTTTCCTGGAGAGGGGTTGCCAAACTTCAAAAAGTACGATTTGCCTGAAATCTCAGGAAACATTTTTTCACCCAATCTTCATGATACTTTCAGGTAATGATCAGTACACCAATCCCACTTGGCTTACCAAATTTCGTTCTTCTAGGTTAAACTGTTCGTTTGCAGTAACCGTTTTCATTTTCAGGTTTCACTCTGTTTTCTCCTATACGGATACATGTATTTGGAACTCTAAATAAAACACGGTTTGTGCTAGCTCTTTGAAACTTGAAAGAATAAAGCAGTTTCAAGTTCTATCTCTATGGTTTGTTTGCTGTTCATGTAGCCCTAAGCAGAGACTGGCGAAAATCACTTTCCTGGAGAGGGGTTGCCAAGCTTCCAAAAAGGACGATTTGCCTAAAATCTCAGCAAACATTTTTTCACCCAATCTTGGTTATACTTTCAGGTAATGATAAGCACACCAATCCCACTTGGCTCACCAAATTTCGTTCTTCTAGGTTAAACCGTTCGTTTGCAGTAACCGTTTTCATTTTTAGGTTTCACTCTGTTTTCTGCTATAAAAATACATGTATTTGAAACTCTAAATCAAACACGGTTTGTGTTACCTCTTTGAAACTTGACAGAATAAAGCAGTTTCAAGTTCTATCTCAATGTTTTGTTTGCTATTGAGGTAGCCCTAAGCAGAGACTGGCAAAAATCACTTTCCTGGAGAGGGGTTGCCAAGCTTCCAAAAAACTACGATTGGCCTGAAATCTCAGGAAACATTTTTTTACCCAATCTTGATGATACTTTCAGGAAATGATCACTACACCAGTCCCACTTGGCTCACCAAATTTCGTTCTTCTAGGTTAAACCGTTCGTTTGCAGAAACCGTTTTCATTTTTAGGTTTCACTCTGTTTTCAGCTATACAAATACATGTATTTGGAACTCTAAATCAAACACGGTTTGTGCTAGCTCTTGAAACTTGACACAATAAAGCAGTTTCAAGTTCTATCTCTATGGTTCGTTTGCTGTTGATGTGGCCCTAAGCAGAGACTTGCGAAAATCATTTTCTTGGACAGGGCTTGCCAAGCTTCCAGAAAGTATGAATTGCGTGAAATCTCAGCAAACATTTTTTCACCCAATCTTGATGATACTTTCAGGTAATGATCAGGACACCAATCCCACTTGGCTCACCAAATTTCGTTCTTCTAGGTTAAACCGTTCGTTTGCCGAAACCGTTTTCATTTTTAGGTTTCACTCTGTTTTCTGCTATACAAATACATGTATTTGGAACTCTAAATCAAACACGGTTTGTGCTAGCTCTTTGAAACTTGACAGAATAAAGCAGTTTCAAGTTCTTTCTCTATGGTTTGTTTGCTGTTTTTGTAGCCCTAAGCAGAAACTGGTGAAAATCACTTTCCTGGAGAGGGGTTGCCAAGCTTCCTAAAAACTACGATTTGCCTGAAACCTCAGAAAATATTTTTTCACCCAATCTTGATGATACTTTCAGGTAGTGATCAGTAATCCAATCCCACTTGGCTCACCAAATTGCGTTCTTCTAGGTTAAACCGTTCGTTTGCAGTAACCGTTTTCATTTTTAGGTTTCACTCTGTTTTCTCCTATAGGGATACATGTATTTGGAACTCTAAATCAAACACGGTTTGTGCTAGCTCTTTGAAATTTGACACAATAAAGTAGTTTCAAGCTCTATCTCTATGGTTTTTTTGTTGTTGATGTAGCCCTAAGCAGAGACTGGCGATAATCACTTTCCTGGAGAGGAGTTGCCAAGCTTCCCAAAAACTACGATTGGCCTGAAATCTCATGAAATATTTTTTCACCAAATCTTGATGATACTTTCAGGTAATGATTAGTACACCAATCCCACTTGGCTCACCAAGTTTCGTTCTTCTAGGTTAAACTTTTCGTTTGCAGTAACCGTTTTCATTTTTAGGTTTTACTCTGTTTTCTCCTATACGGATACATGTATTTGGAACACTAAATCAAACACGGTTTTTGCTACCTTTTGAAACTTGACACAATATATCGTTTTCAAGTTCTATCTCTATGGTTTGTTTGCTGTTGATGTAGCCCTAAGCAGAGACTAATGAAAATCACTTTCCTGGAGAGGGGTTGCCAAGCTTTCAAAAAACTACGATTGGCCTGAAATCGCAAGAAACATTTTTTCACCCAATCTTGATGATACTTTCAGGTAATGATCAGTACACCAATCCCACTTGGCTCACCAAATTTCGTTCTTCTAGGTTAAACCGTTCGTTTGCAGTAACCCTTTTCATTTTTAGGTTTCACTCTGTTTTCTCCTATTCGGATACATGTATTTGGAACTCTAAATCAAACACGGTTTGTGCTACCTTTTTAAACTTGACACAATAAAGCAGTTTTAAGTTCCATCTCTATGTTTTGTTTGCTGTTGATGTAGCCCTAAGCAGAGACTGGCTAAAATCACTTACCTGGATGGGGTTGCCAAGCTTCAA
The DNA here is from genome assembly GCF_052094955.1 of Ictidomys tridecemlineatus. Lineage (NCBI taxonomy): Eukaryota > Metazoa > Chordata > Mammalia > Rodentia > Sciuridae > Ictidomys > Ictidomys tridecemlineatus. The sequence continues at coordinate 85,277,217 of NC_135483.1, forward strand.
AAAACTATGATTGGCCTGAAATTTCAGGAAATATTTTTTCACCCAATCTTGATGATACTTTCAGGTAATGATCAGTACACCAATCCCACTTGGCTCACCAAATTTAGTTCTTCTAGGTTAAACCGTTCGTATGCAGTAACCGTTTTCATTTTTAGGTTTCACTCTATTTTCTGCTGTAAAAATACATGTATTTGAAACTCTAAATCAAACACGGTTTGTGCTAGCTCTTTGAAACTTGACACAATAAAGCAGTTTCAAGTTCTATCTCTATGGTTTGTTTGCTGTTGATGTAGCCCTAAGCAGAGACTGGCGAAAATCACTTTCCTGCAGAGGGGTTGCCAAGCTTCCAAAAAACTACAAATGGCCTGAAATCTCAGCAAATATTTTTTCATCCAATCTTGATGGTACTTTCAGGTAATGATCAGTACACCAATCCCACTTGGCTCACCAAATTTTGTTCTTCTAGGTTAAACCATTCGTTTGCAATAAACGTTTTCATTTTTAGGTTTCACTCTGTTTTCTACTATACAGATACATGTATTTGGAACTCTAAATCAAACACGGTTTTTGGTAGTTCTTTGAAACTTGACACAATAAAGCAGTTTCAAGTTCTATCTCTATGGTTTGTTTGCTGTTGATGTAGCCCTAAGCAGAGACTGGCGAAAATCCCTTTCCTGGAGAGGGGTTGCCAAGCTTCCAAAAAGTACGATTTGCCTGAAATCTCAGGAAACATTTTTTCACCCAATCTTGATGATACTTTCAGGTAATGATCAGTACACCAATCCCACTTGGCTTACCAAATTTCGTTCTTCTAGGTTAAACTGTTCGTTTGCAGTAACCGTTTTCATTATCAGGTTTCACTCTGTTTTCTCCTATAGGGATACATGTATTTGGAACTCTAAATAAAACACGGTTTGTGCTAGCTCTTTGATACTTGACAGAATAAAGCAGTTTCAAGTTCTATCTCTATGGTTTGTTTGCTGTTGATGTAGCCCTAAGCAGAGACTGGCGAAAATCACTTTCCTGGAGAGGGGTTGCCAAGCTTCCAAAAAGGACGATTTGCCTAAAATCTCAGCAAACATTTTTTCACCCAATCTTGGTGATACTTTCAGGTAATGATAAGCACACCAATCCCACTTGGCTCACCAAATTTCGTTCTTCTTGGTTAAACCGTTCGTTTGCAGTAACCGTTTTCATTTTTAGGTTTCACTCTGTTTTCAGCTATACAAATACATGTATTTGGAACTCTAAATCAAACACGGTTTGTGCTAGCTCTTGAAACTTGACACAATAAAGCAGTTTCAAGTTCTATCTCTATGGTTCGTTTGCTGTTGATGTGGCCCTAAGCAGAGACTTGCGAAAATCATTTTCTTGGAGAGGGCTTGCCAAGCTTCCAGAAAGTATGAATTGCGTGAAATCTCAGCAAACATTTTTTCACCCAATCTTGATGATACTTTCAGGTAATGATCAGGACACCAATCCCACTTGGCTCACCAAATTTCGTTCTTCTAGGTTAAACCGTTCGTTTGCCGAAACCGTTTTCATTTTTAGGTTTCACTCTGTTTTCTGCTATACAAATACATGTATTTGGAACTCTAAATCAAACACGGTTTGTGCTAGCTCTTTGAAACTTGACAGAATAAAGCAGTTTCAAGTTCTTTCTCTATGGTTTGTTTGCTGTTTTTGTAGCCCTAAGCAGAAACTGGTGAAAATCACTTTCCTGGAGAGGGGTTGCCAAGCTTCCAAAAAACTACGATTTGCCTGAAACCTCAGAAAATATTTTTTCACCCAATCTTGATGATACTTTCAGGTAGTGATCAGTAATCCAATCCCACTTGGCTCACCAAATTGCGTTCTTCTAGGTTAAACCGTTCGTTTGCAGTAACCGTTTTCATTTTTAGGTTTCACTCTGTTTTCTCCTATAGGGATACATGTATTTGGAACTCTAAATCAAACACGGTTTGTGCTAGCTCTTTGAAATTTGACACAATAAAGTAGTTTCAAGCTCTATCTCTATGGTTTTTTTGTTGTTGATGTAGCCCTAAGCAGAGACTGGCGATAATCACTTTCCTGGAGAGGAGTTGCCAAGCTTCCCAAAAACTACGATTGGCCTGAAATCTCATGAAATATTTTTTCACCAAATCTTGATGATACTTTCAGGTAATGATTAGTACACCAATCCCACTTGGCTCACCAAGTTTCGTTCTTCTAGGTTAAACTTTTCGTTTGCAGTAACCGTTTTCATTTTTAGGTTTTACTCTGTTTTCTCCTATACGGATACATGTATTTGGAACACTAAATCAAACACGGTTTTTGCTACCTTTTGAAACTTGACACAATATATCGTTTTCAAGTTCTATCTCTATGGTTTGTTTGCTGTTGATGTAGCCCTAAGCAGAGACTAATGAAAATCACTTTCCTGGAGAGGGGTTGCCAAGCTTTCAAAAAACTACGATTGGCCTGAAATCGCAAGAAACATTTTTTCACCCAATCTTGATGATACTTTCAGGTAATGATCAGTACACCAATCCCACTTGGCTCACCAAATTTCGTTCTTCTAGGTTAAACCGTTCGTTTGCAGTAACCCTTTTCATTTTTAGGTTTCACTCTGTTTTCTCCTATTCGGATACATGTATTTGGAACTCTAAATCAAACACGGTTTGTGCTACCTTTTTAAACTTGACACAATAAAGCAGTTTTAAGTTCCATCTCTATGTTTTGTTTGCTGTTGATGTAGCCCTAAGCAGAGACTGGCTAAAATCACTTACCTGGATGGGGTTGCCAAGCTTCAAAAAACTATGATTGGCCTGAAATTTCAGGAAATATTTTTTCACCCAATCTTGATGATACTTTCAGGTAATGATCAGTACACCAATCCCACTTGGCTCACCAAATTTAGTTCTTCTAGGTTAAACCGTTCGTATGCAGTAACCGTTTTCATTTTTAGGTTTCACTCTATTTTCTGCTGTAAAAATACATGTATTTGAAACTCTAAATCAAACGCGGTTTGTGCTAGCTCTTTGAAACTTGACACAATAAAGCAGTTTCAAGTTCTATCTCTATGGTTTGTTTGCTGTTGATGTAGCCCTAAGCAGAGACTGGCGAAAATCACTTTCCTGCAGAGGGGTTGCCAAGCTTCCAAAAAACTACAAATGGCCTGAAATCTCAGCAAATATTTTTTCATCCAATCTTGATGGTACTTTCAGGTAATGATCAGTACACCAATCCCACTTGGCTCACCAAATTTTGTTCTTCTAGGTTAAACCATTCGTTTGCAATAAACGTTTTCATTTTTAGGTTTCACTCTGTTTTCTACTATACAGATACATGTATTTGGAACTCTAAATCAAACACGGTTTTTGGTAGTTCTTTGAAACTTGACACAATAAAGCAGTTTCAAGTTCTATCTCTATGGTTTGTTTGCTGTTGATGTAGCCCTAAGCAGAGACTGGCGAAAATCCCTTTCCTGGAGAGGGGTTGCCAAGCTTCCAAAAAGTACGATTTGCCTGAAATCTCAGGAAACATTTTTTCACCCAATCTTGATGATACTTTCAGGTAATGATCAGTACACCAATCCCACTTGGCTTACCAAATTTCGTTCTTCTAGGTTAAACTGTTCGTTTGCAGTAACCGTTTTCATTATCAGGTTTCACTCTGTTTTCTCCTATAGGGATACATGTATTTGGAACTCTAAATAAAACACGGTTTGTGCTAGCTCTTTGATACTTGACAGAATAAAGCAGTTTCAAGTTCTATCTCTATGGTTTGTTTGCTGTTGATGTAGCCCTAAGCAGAGACTGGCGAAAATCACTTTCCTGGAGAGGGGTTGCCAAGCTTCCAAAAAGGACGATTTGCCTAAAATCTCAGCAAACATTTTTTCACCCAATCTTGGTGATACTTTCAGGTAATGATAAGCACACCAATCCCACTTGGCTCACCAAATTTCGTTCTTCTTGGTTAAACCGTTCGTTTGCAGTAACCGTTTTCATTTTTAGGTTTCACTCTGTTTTCTCCTATACGGATACATGTATTTGGAACTCTAAATAAAACACGGTTTGTGCTAGCTCTTTGAAACTTGACAGAATAAAGCAGTTTCAAGTTCTATCTCTATGGTTTGTTTGCTGTTGATGTAGCCCTAAGCAGAGACTGGCGAAGATGACTTTCCTGAAGAGGGGTTGCCAAGCTTCCAAAAAACTACGATTGGCCTGAAATCTCAGGAAACATTTTTTCACCCAATCTTGATGATACTTTCAGGTAATGATCAGTACACCAATCCCACGTGGCTCACCAAATTTCGTTCTTCTAGGTTAAACCGTTCGTTTGCAGTAATTCTTTTCATTTTTAGGTTTCACTCTGTTTTCTCCTATACGGATACATGTATTTGGAACTCTAAATCAAACACGGTTTGTGCTACCTTTTTAAACTTGACACAATAAAGCAGTTTTATGTTCCATCTCTATGTTTTGTTTGCTGTTGATGTAGCCCCAAGCAGAGACTGGCTAAAATCACTTACCTGGATGGGGTTGCTAAGCTTCCAAAAAACTATGATTGGCCTGAAATTTCAGGAAACATTTTTTCACCCAATCTTGATGATACTTTCAGGTAATGATCAGTACACCAATCCCACGTGGCTCACCAAATTTCGTTCTTCTAGGTTAAACCGTTCGTATGCAGTAACCGTTTTCATTTTTAGGTTTCACTTTGTTTTCTCCTATATGGATACATGTATTTGGAACTCTAAATCAAACACGGTTTGTGCTAGCTCTTTGAAACTTGACACAATAAAGCAGTTTCAAGTTCTATGTCTATGGTTTGTTTGCTGTTGATGTCGCCCTAAGCAGAGACTGGCGAAAATCACTTTCCTGGAGAGGGGTTGCCAAGCTTCCAAAAAGAACGAATTTCCTAAAATCTCAGCAAACATTTTTTAACCCAATCTTGGTGATACTTTCAGGTAATGATAAGCACACCAATCCCACTTGGCTCACCAAATTTCGTTCTTCTAGGTTAAACCGTTCGTTTGCAGTAACCGTTTTCATTTTTAGGTTTCACTCTGTTTTCTGCTATAAAAATACATGTATTTGGAACTCTAAATCAAACAGGGTTTGTGCTAGCTCTTTGAAACTTGACAGAATAAAGCAGTTTCAAATTCTATCTCTATGGTTTGTTTGCTGTTGATGTAGGCCTAAGCAGAGACTGGCGAAAATCACTTTCCTGGAGAGCGGTTGCCAAGCTTCCAAAAAACTACGATTTGCCTGAAACCACAGCAAATATTTTTTCACCCAATCTTGATGATACTTTCAGGTAGTGATCAGTAATCCAATCCCACTTGGCTCACCAAATTGCGTTCTTCTAGGTTAAACCGTTCGTTTGCAGTAACCGTTTTAATTTTTAGGTTTCACTCTGTTTTCTCCTATAGGGATACATGTATTTGGAACTCTAAATGAAACACGGTTTGTGGTAGCTCTTTGAAATTTGACACAATAAATCAGTTTCAAGCTCTATCTCTATTTTTTGTTTGATGTTGATGTAGCCCTAAGCAGAGACTGGCGATAATCACTTTCCTGGAGAGGAGTTGCCAAGCTTCCCAAAAACTACGATTGGCCTGAAATCTCATGAAATATTTTTTCACCAAATCTTGATGATACTTTCAGGTAATGATTAGTACACCAATCCCACTTGGCTCACCAAGTTTCGTTCTTCTAGGTTAAACCTTTCGTTTGCAGTAACCGTTTTCATTTTTAGGTTTTACTCTGTTTTCTCCTATACGGATACATGTATTTGGAACACTAAATCAAACACGGTTTGTGCTACCTTTTGAAACTTGACACAATATATCGTTTTCAAGTTCTATCTCTATGGTTTGTTTGCTGTTGATGTAGCCCTAAGCAGAGACTAACGAAAATCATTTTCCTGGAGAGGGGTTGCCAAGCTTCCAAAAAACTACGATTGGCCTGAAATCTCAGGAAACATTTTTTCACCGAATCTTGATGATACTTTCAGGTAATGATCAGTACACCAATCCCACTTGGCTCACCATATTTCGTTCTTCTAGGTTAAACCGTTCGTTTGCAGTAACCCTTTTCATTTTTAGGTTTCACTCTGTTTTCTCCTATACGGGTACATGTATTTGGAACTCTAAATCAAACACGGTTTGTGCTACCTTTTTAAACTTGACAAATTAAAGCAGTTTTAAGTTCCATCTCTATGTTTTGTTTGCTGTTGATGTAGCCCCAAGCAGAGACTGGCTAAAATCACTTACCTGGATGGGGTTGCCAAGCTTCCAAAAAACTATGATTGGCCTGAAATTTCAGGAAACATTTTTTCACCCAATCCTGATGATACTTTCAGGTAATGATCAGTACACCAATCCCACTTGGCTCACCAAATTTCGTTCTTCTAGGTTAAACCGTTCATATGCAGTAACCGTTTTCATTTTTAGGTTTCACTTTGTTTTCTCCTATATGGATACATGTATTTGGAACTCTAAATCAAACACGTTTTGTGCTAGCTCTTTGAAACTTGACAGAATAAAGCAGTTTCAAGTTCTATCTCTATGGTTTGTTTGCTGTTGATGCAGCCCTAAGCAGAGACTGGCGAAAATCACTTTCCTGGAGAGGGTTTGCCAAGCTTCCAAAACACTACGATTGGCCTGATATCTCAGGAAACATTTTTTTACCCAATCTTGATGATACTTTCAGGTAATGATCACTACAACAGTCCGACTTGGCTCACCAAATTTCGTTCTTCCAGGTTCAACCGTTCGTTTGCAGTAACCGTTTTCATTTTTAGGTCTCACTGTGTTTTCTCCGATACGGATACATGTATTTGGAACTCTAAATCAAACACGGTTTCTGCTAGCTCTTTTAAACATGACAGAATAAAGAAGTATCAAGTTCTTTCCCTATAATTTGTTTGCTGTTTTTGTAGCCCTAAGCAGAGACTGGCGAAAATCACTTTTTTGGAGAGGGGTTGCCAAGCTTCCAAAAAGTATGATTTGCCTGAAATCTCAGCAAACATATTTTCACCCAATCTTGATGATACTTTCAGGTAATGATCAGTACACCAATCCCACTTGGCTCACCAAATTTCGATCTTCTAGGTTAAACCGTTCGTATGCAGTAACCGTTTTCATTTTTAGGTTTCACTCTGTTTTCTCCTATACGGATACATGTATTTGGAACTCTAAATCAAACACGGTTTGTGCTACCTTTTTAAACATGACACAATAAAGCAGTTTTAAGTTCCATCTCTATGTTTTGTTTGCTGTTGATGTAGCCCTAAGTAGAGACTGGCTAAAATCACTTACCTGGATGGGGTTGCCAAGCTTCCAAAAAACTATGATTGGCCTGAAATTTCAGGAAACATTTTTTCACCCAATCTTGATGATACTTTCAGGTAATGATCAGTACACCAATCCCACTTGGCTCACCAAATTTCGTTCTTCTAGGTTAAACCGTTCGTTTGCAGTAACCCTTTTCAATTTTAGGTTTCACTCTGTTTTCTCCTATACGGATACATGTATTTGGAACTCTAAATCAAACACGGTTTGTGCTACCTTTTTAAACTTGACACAATAAAGCAATTTTAAGTTCCATCTCTATGTTTTGTTTGCTTTTGATGTAGCCCTAAGCAGAGACTGGCTAAAATCACTTACCTGGATGGGGTTGCCAAGCTTCCAAAAAACTATGATTTGCCTGAAATTTCAGGAAACATTTTTTCACCCAATCTTGATGATACTTTCAGGTAATGATCAGTACACCAATCCCACTTGGCTCACCAAATTTCGTTCTTCTAGGTTAAACCGTTCGTTTGCAGTAACCGTTTTCATTTTTAGTTTTCACTCTGTTTTCTCCTATACAGATACATGTATTTGGAACTCTAAATCAAACATGGTTTGTGCTAGCTCTTTGAAACTTGACACAATAAAGCAGTTTCAAGTTCTATTTCTATGGTTTATTTGCTGTTGATGTAGCCCTAAGCAGAGACTGGCGAAAATCACATTCCTGGAGAGGGGTTGCCAATCTTCCAAAAAGTACGTTTGGCCTGAAATCTCAGCAAACATTTTTTCACCCAATCTTTTGATACTTTCAGGAAATGATCAGTACACCAATCCCACTTGGCTCACCAAATTTCGTTCTTCTAGGTTAAACCGTTCGTTTGTAGTAACCGTTTTCATTTTTAGGTTTCACTCTGCTTTCTCCTATACGGATACATGTATTTGGAACTCTAAATCAAACACGGTTTGTGCTAGCTCTTTGAAACTTGACACAATAAAGCAGTTTAAAGTTCTATTTCTATGGTTTATTTGCTGTTGATGTAGCCCTAAGCAGAGACTGGCGAAAATCACTTTCCGGGAAAGGTTTTGCCAAGCTTCCAAAAAAGTATGAATTTCCTGAAATATCAGCAAACATTTTTTCACCCAATCTTGATGATACATTCAGGTAATGATCAATACACCAATCCCACTTGGCTCACCAAATTTCGTTCTTCTAGGTTAAAACGTTCGTTTGCAGTAACCGTTTTCATTTTTAGGTTTCACTCTGTTTTCTCCTATACGGATACTTGTATTAGGAACTCTAAATCAAACACGGTTTGTGCTAGCTCTTTGAAACTTGCCACAATAAAGCAGTTTCAAGTTCTATCTCTATGGTGTGTTTGCTGTTGATGTAGCCCTAAGCAGATACTGGCGAAAATCACTTTCCTTGAGAGGGGTTGCCAAGCTTCCAAAAAGTACGATTTGCCTGAAATCTCAGCAAACATATTTTCTCCCAATCTTGATGATTCTTTCAGGTAATGATCAGTACACCAATCCCACTTGGCTCACCAAATTTCGTTCTTCTAGGTTAAACCGTTCGTTTGCAGTAACCGTTTTCATTTTAGGTTTCACTCTGCTTTCTCCTATACGGATACATGTATTTGGAACTCTAAATTAAACACAGTTTGTGCTAGCTCTTTGAAACTTGACAGAATAAAGCAGTTTCAAGTTCTATCTCTAAGGTTTGTTTGCTGTTGATATAGCGCTAAGCAGAGAGTGGTGAAAATCCCTTCCCTGGAGAGGGGTTGCAAAGCTTCCAAAAAACTACGATTGGCCTGAAATCTTAGGAAACATTTTTTCACCCAATCTTGATGATACTTTCAGGTAATGATAAGTAAGCCAATCCCACTTGGCTCACCAAATTTCGTTCTTCTAGGTTAAACCGTTCGTTTGCAGTAACCTTTTTCATTTTTAGGTTTCACTCTGTTTTCTCCAATACGGATACATGTATTTGGAACTCTAAATCAAACACTGTTTGTGCTAGCTCTTTGAAACTTGACACAATAAAGCAGTTTCAAGTTCTATCTCTATGGTGTGTTTGCTGTTGATGTAGCCCTAAGCAAAGACTGGCGAAAATCACTTTCCAGGAGAGGGGTTGCCAAGCTTCCAAAAAGTACGTTTGGCCTGAAACCTCAGCAAACATGTTTTAACCCAATCTTGATGATACTTTCAGGAAATGATCAGTACACCAATCCCAATTGGCTCACCAAATTTCGTTCTTCTAGGTTAAACCGTTCGTTTGTAGTAACCGTTTTCATTTTTATATTTCACTCTGCTTTCTCCTATACGGATACATGAATTTGGAACTCTAAATCAAACATGGTTTGTGCTAGCTCTTTGAAACTTGACACAATAAAGCAGTTTCAAGTTCTATCTCTATGGTTTGTTTGCTGTTGATGTAGGCCTAATCAGAGACTGGAGAAAATTACTTTCCTGGAAAGGTTTTGCCAAGCTTCCAAAAAAGTATGATTTTCCTGAAATCTCAGCAAACATTTTTTCACCCAATCTTGATGATACTTTCAGGTAATGATCAGTACACCAATCCAACTTGGCTCACCAAATTTCGTTCTTCTAGGTTTAAACGTTCGTTTGCAGTAACCGTTTTCATTTTTAGGTTTAACTCTGTTTTCTCCTATACGGATACATGTATTTGGAACTCTAAATCAAACACGGTTTGTGCTAGCTCTTTGAAACTTGACACAATAAATCAGTTCCAAGTTCTATCTCTATGGTTTGTTTGCTGTTGATGTAGTTCTAAGCAGAGACTGGCGAAAATCACTTCCCTGGAGAGGGTTTGCCAAGCTTCCAAAAAACTAAGATTGGCCTGAAATCTCAGCAAAGATTTTTTCACCCAATCTTGATGATACTTTCAGGTAATTATCGCAAATCAATCCCACAAGGCCCACATGATTTCATTTTTCTAGGTTAAACTGTTCCTTTGTAGTAAACTTTTTCATTTTTAGGTTTCAGTCTGTTTTCTCCTATATGGATACATATATTTGGAACTCTAAATCAAACACGGTTTTTGCTAGCTCTTTGAAACTTGACACAATAAAGCAGTTTCAAGTTCTATCTTTATGGTTTGTTTGCTGTTGATGTAGCCCTAAGCAGAGACTGGCGAAAATCACTTTCCTGGACAGGGGGTGCCAAGCTTCCAAAAAAATATGATTGGCCTGAAATCTCAGCAAACATTTTCTCACCCAATTTTGATGATACTTTCAGGTATTGATCAGTACACCAATCCCACTTGGCTCACCAAATTTCGTGCATCTAGGATAAACCATTCTTTTACAGTAACCGTTTTCATTTTTAGGTTTCACTCTGTTTTCAACAATACAGATACATGTATTTGGAACTCTAAGTCAAACACGGTTTGTGCTAGCTCTTTGAAACTTGACACAATAAAGCAGTTTCATGTTCTATCTCTAAGGATTGTTTGCTGTTGATGTACCCCTAAGCAGAGACTGGCGAAAATCACTTTCCTGGAGAGGGGTTGGCAAGCTTCCAAAAAAGTACGATTTGCCTGAAATCTCAGCAAACATTTTTTCACCCAATCTTGATGATACTTTCAGGTAATTATCAGTACACCAATCCCACTTGGCTCACCAAATTTCGTTCTTCTAGGTTAAGTCATTCGTTTGCAGTAACCATTTTCATTTTTAGGTTTCACTCTCTTTTCTCCTATAGGGATACATGTAATTGGAACACTAAATCAAACACGGTTTGTGCTAGCTCTTTGAAACTTGACACAATGAAACAGTTTCAAGTTCCATCTCTATGGTTTTTTTTGCTGTTGATGTAGCCCTAAGCAGAGACTGGCGAAAATCACTTTCCTTGAGAGGGGTTGCTAAGCTTCCAAAAAGTACGATGTGCCTGAAATCTCAGCAAACATTTTTCACCCAATCTTGATGATACTTTCAGGTAATGATCAGTACACCAATCCCACTTGGCTCACCAAATTTCGTTCTTCTATGTTAAACCGTTCGTTTGCAGTAACCGTTTTCATTTTTAGGTTTCACTCTCTTTTTCCTATACATATACATGTATTTGGAACTCTAAATCAAACACGGTTTGTGATACCTCTTTGAAACTTGATACAATAAAGCAGTTTCAAGTTCTCTCGCTATGGTTTGTTTGCTGTTGATGTAGTCCTAAGCAGAGACTGGCGAAAATCACTTTCCCTGAGAGGGGTTTCTAAGCTTCTAAAAAGTACGATTTGCCTGAAATCTCAGCAAACATTTTTTCACCCAATCTTGATGATACTTTCAGGTAATGATTAGTACACCAATCCCACTTGGCTCACCAAATTTCATTCTTCTAGGTTAAAACGTTCGTTTGCAGTAACCGTTTTCATTTTTAGATTTCACTCTGTTTTCCTCTATATGGATAAATGCATTTGGAACTCTAAATCAAACACGGTTTGTGCTAGCTCTTTGAAACGTGACACAATAAAGCAGTTTCAAGTTCTATCTCTATGCTTTGTTTGCTGTTGATGTAGCACTTAGCAGAGACTGGCGAAAATCACTTTCCTGGAGAGGGGTTGCCAAGCTTCCAAAAAACTACGATTGGCCTGAAATCTCAGGAAATATTTTTCACCCAATCTTGATGATACTTTCAGGTAATGATGAGTAAACCAATCCCACTTGGCTCACAAAATTTCGTTCTTCTAGGTTAAACCATTCGTTTGCAGTAACCGTTTTCATTTTTAGGTTTCACTCTGTTTTCTCCTATACGGATACATGTATTTGGAATTCTAAATCAAACACGGTTTGTGCAAGCTCTTTGAAACTTGACACAATAAAGCAGTTTCAATTTCTATCTCTATGGTTTGTTTGCTGTTGATGTAGCCCCAAGGAGAGACTGGCGAAAATCATTTTCCTCGAGAGGGGTTGCCAAGCTTCGAAAAAACTAAGATTGGCTTGAAATCTCAGCAAATACTTTCTCATCCAATCTTGATGGTACTTTCAGTTAATGATCAGTACACCAGTCCCACTTGCCTCAACAAATTTTGTTCTTCCAGGTTAAACCCTTCATTTGCAGTAACCGTTTTTATAATTAGGTTTCACTCTATTTTCTCCTATACGGATACATGTATTTGGAACTCTAAATCAAACACGGTTTGTGCTAGGTCTTTGAAACTTGACACAATAAAGCAGTTTCAAGTTCTATCTCTGTGGTTTGTTTGCTGTTGATGTAGCCCTAAGCAGAGACTGGCGAAAATCACTTTCCTGGAGAGGGGTTGCCAAGCTTCCAAAAATCTACGATTGGCCTGAAATCTCAGCAAATATTTTTTCATCCAATCTTGATGGTACTTTCAGGTAATGATCAGTACACCATTCCCACTTGGCTCACCAAATTTTGTTCTTCTAGGTTATACCGTTCGTTTGCAGTAACCGTTTTCATTTTTAGGTTAATCTCTGTTTTCTCCTATACAGATACATGTATTTGAAACTCTAAATCAAACACGGTTTGTGCTAGCTCTTTGAAAATTGACACAATTAAGTAGTATCAAGTTCTATCTCTATGGTTTGTTTGCTGTTGATGTAGCCCTAAGGAGAGACTGGCGAAAATCACTTTCTTGGAGAGGGGTTGCCAAGCTTCCAAATAGTACGATTTTCCTGAAATCTCAGCAAACATTTTTTCACCCAATCGTGATGATACTTTCAGGTAATGATCAGTCCACCAATCCCACTTGGCTCACCAAATTTCGTTCTTCTAGGTTAAACCGTTCGTTTGCAGTAACCGTTTTCATTTTTAGGTTTCACTCTGTTTTCTCTTATATGAATACATGTATTTGGAACTCTAAATCAAACAGGGTTTGTGCTAGCTCTTTGAAACTTGACAGAATAAAGCAGTTTCAAGTTCTCTCGCTATGGTTTCTTTGCTGTTGATGTAGTCCTAAGCAGAGACTGGCGAAAATCACTTTCCCTGAGAGGGGTTGCTAAGCTTCTAAAAAGTACGATTTGCCTGAAATCTCAGCAAACATTTTTTCACCCAATCTTGATGATACTTTCAGGTAATGATTAGTACACCAATCCCACTTGGCTCACCAAATTTCGTTCTTCTAGGTTAAAACGTTCGTTTGCAGTAACCGTTTTCATTTTTAGGTTTCACTCTGTTTTCTCCTTTACAGATACATGTATTTGGAACTCTAAATCAAACACGATCTGTGCTAGCTCTTTGAAACTTGACAGAATAAAGCAGTTTCAAGTTCTATCTCTATGGTTTGTTTGCTGTTGATGTAGCCCTAAGCAGAGACTGGCGAAAATCACTTTCCTGGAGAGGGGTTGCCAAGCTTCCAAAAAACTACGATTGGCCTGAAATCTCAGGAAACATTTTTTCACCCAATCTTGATGATACTTTCAGGTAATGATGAGTACACCAATCCTACTAGAATCACCAAATTTCGTTCTTCTAGGTTAAACCGTTCGTTTGCAGTAACCGTTTTTATTTTTAGGTTTCACTCTGTTTTCTCCAATACGGATACATGTATTTGGAACTCTAAATCAAACACGGTTTGTGCTAGCTCTTTGAAACTTGACACAATAAAGCAGTTTCAAGTTCTATCTCTATGGTT
>NC_135483.1:85291308-85312244 GCF_052094955.1 Ictidomys tridecemlineatus
ACCAATCCCACTTGGCTCACCAAATTTCGTTCTTCTAGGTTAAACCGTTCGTTTGCAGTAACCGTTTTCATTTTTAGGTTTCACTCTGTTTTCTCTTATATGGATAAATGTATTTGGAACTCTAAATCAAACACGGTTTGTGCTAGCTCTTTGAAACTTGACAGAATAAAGCAGTTTCAAGTTCTATCTCTATGGTTTGTTTGCTGTTGATGTAGCCCTAAGCAGAGACTGGCGAAAATCACTTTCTTGGAGAGGGGTTACCAAGCTTCCAAAAAACTACGATTGGCCTGAAATCTCAGGAAATATTTTTCACCCAATCTTGATGATACTTTCAGGTAATGATGAGTAAACCAATCCCACTTGGCTCACAAAATTTCGTTCTTCTAGGTTAAACCATTCTTTTGCAGTAACCGTTTTCATTTTTAGGTTTCACTCTGTTTTCTCCTATACGGATACATGTATTTGGAATCTAAATCAAACACGGTTTGTGCAAGCTCTTTGAAACTTGACACAATAAAGCAGTTTCAAGTTCTATCTCTATGGTTTGTTTGCTGTTGATGTAGCCCCAAGGAGAGACTGGCGAAAATCATTTTCCTTGAGAGGGGTTGCAAAGCTTCGAAAAAACTAAGTTTGGCTTGAAATCTCAGCAAATACTTTCTCATCCAATCTTGATGGTACTTTCAGTTAATGATCAGTACACCAGTCCCACTTGCCTCAACAAATTTTGTTCTTCTAGTTTAAACCGTTCGTTTGCAGTAAACGATTTCATTTTTAGGTTTCACTCTGTTTTCTCCTATACAGATATATGTATTTGAAACTCTAAATCAAACACGGTTTGTGGTAGCTCTTTGAAACTTGACACAATAAAGCAGTTTCAAGTTCTATCTCTATGGTTTGTTTGCTTTTGATGTAGCCCTAAGCAGAGACTGGCGAAAATAACTTTCTTGGAGAGGGGTTGCCAAGCTTCCAAATAGTAAGATTTTCCTAAAATCTCAGCAAACATTTTTTCACCCAATCGTGATGATACTTTCAGGTAATGATCAGTCCACCAATCCTACTTGGTTCACCAAATTTCGATCTTCTAGGTTAAACCGTTCGTTTGCAGTAACCGTTTTCATTTTTAGGTTTCACTCTGTTTTCTCCTATACGGATACATGTATTTGGAACTCTAAATCGAACACGGTTTGTGCTAGGTCTTTGAAACTTGACACAATAAAGCAGTTTCAAGTTCTATCTCTATGGTTTGTTTGCTGTTGATGTAGCCCTAAGCAGAGACTGGCGAAAATCACTTTCCTGGAGAGGGGTTGCCAAGCTTCCAAAAAGCACGATTTGCCTGAAATCTCAGCAAACATTTTTTCACCCAATCTTGATGATACTTTCAGGTAATGATCAGTACACCAATCCCACTTGGCTCACCAAATTTCGTTCTTCTAGGTTAAAACGTGCATCTGAAGTAATCGTTTTCATTTTTAGGTTTCACTCTGTTTTCTCCTATATGAATACATGTATTTGAAACTCTAAATCAAACAGGGTTTGTTTTACCTCTTTGAAACTTGACAGAATAAAGCAGTTTCAAGTTCTCTCTCTATGGTTTGTTTGCTGTTCATGTAGCCCTAAGCAGAGACTGGCGAAAATCACTTTCCTGGAGAGGGGTTGCCAAGCTTCCAAAAAACTACGATTGGCCTGAAATCTCAGGAAACATTTTTTCACCCAATCTTGATGATACCTTCAGGTAATGATCAGTACACCAATCCCACTTGGCTCACCAATTTTCGTTCTTCTAGGTTAAACCGTTCGTTTGCAATAACCGTTTTCATTTTTAGGTTTCACTATGTTTTCTGCTATACGGATACATGTATTTGAAACTCTAAATTAAACACGGTTTGTGCTAGCTCTTTGAAACTTGACACAATAAAGCAGTTTCAAGTTCTATCTCTATGGTTTGTTTGCTCTTGATGAAGCCCTAAGCAGAGACTGGCGAAAATCTCTTTCCTGGAGAGAGGTTGCCAAGCTTCCAAAAAAACTACGATTTGCATGAAATCTCAGGAAACATTTTTTCACCCAATCTTGATGATACTTTCAGGTAATGAACAGTACACCAATCCCACTTGGCTCACCAAATTTCGTTCTTCTAGGTTAAAGCGTTCCTTTGCAGTAACCGTTTTCATTTTTAGGTTTCACTCTGTTTTCTCCTATACGGATACATGTATTTGGAAGTATAAATAAAACACGGTTTGTGCTAGATCTTTGAAACTTGACACAATAAAGCAGTTTCAAGTTCTATCTCTTTGGTTTGTTTGCTGTTGATGTAGCCCTAAGAGAGACTGGCGAAAATCACTTTTCCGGAGAGGGGATGCCAAGCTTCCAAAAAACTATGATTGGCCTGAAATCTCAGGAAACATTTTTTCACCCAATCTTGATGATACCTTCAGGTAATGTTCAGTACACCAATCCCACTTGGCTCATTAAATTTCGTTCTTTTAGGTTGAACCATTCGTTTGCAGTAACCGTTTTCATTTTTAGGTTTCACTCTGTTTTCTGCTATACGGATACATGTATTTGAAACTCTAAATAAAACACGGTTTCTGCTAGCTCTTTGAAACTTGACACAATAAAGCAGTTTCAAGTTGTATCTCTATGGTTTGTTTGCTGTTGATGTAGCCCTAAGCAGAGACTGGCGAAAATCTCTTTCCTGGAGAGAGGTTGCCAAGCTTTTAAAAAACTACGATTTGCATGAAATCTCAGGAAACATTTTTTCACCCAATCTTGATGATACTTTCAGGTAATGATCAGTACACCAATCCCACTTGGCTCACCAAATTTCGGTCTTCTAGGTTAAAGCGTTCGTTTGCAGTAACCGTTTACATTTTTAGGTTTCACTCTGTTTTCTCCTATACGGATACATGTATTTGGAAGTATAAATATAACACGGTTTGTGCTAGCTCTTTGAAACTTGACACAATAAAGCAGTTTCAAGTTTTATCTCTATGGTTTGTTTGCTGTTAATATAGCCCTAAGCAGAGACTGGCGAAAATCACTTTCCTGGAGAGGGGTTGCCAAGCTTCCAAAAAACTACGATTGGCCTGAAATCTCAGGAAATATTTTTTCACCCAATCTTGATGATACTTTCAGGTAATGATCAGCACACCATTCCAACTTGGCTCACCAAATTTCGTTCTTCTAGGTTAAACCGTTTGTTTGCAGTAACCGTTTTCATTTTTAGTTTTCACTCTGTTTTTGCTATACGGATACATGTATTTGAAACTCTAAATCAAACACGGTCTGTGCTAGCTCTTTGAAACTTGACACAATAAAGCAGTTTTAAGTTCTATCTCTATGGTTTGTTTGCTGTTGATGTAGCCCTAAGCAGAGGTTGGCGAAAATCACTTTCTTGGAGAGGGTTTGCCAAGCTTCCAAAAAACTGCGATTTGCCTGAAATCTCAGCAAACATTTTTTCACCTAATCTTGATGATACTTTCAGGGAATGATCAGTACACCAATTTCAATTGGCTCACCAAATTTCGTACTTCTAGGTTAAACCGTTCGTTTGCATTAACCGTTTTCATTTTTAGGTTTCACTCTGTTTTCTCCTATACAGATACATGTATTTGGAACTCTAAATCAAACACGGTTTTTAATAGCTCTTTGGAACTTGACAGAATAAAGCAGTTTCAAGTTCTATCTCTATGGTTTGTTTGCTGTTGATGTAGCCCTAAGCAGAGACTGGCGAAAATCACTTTCTTGGAGAGGGGTTGCCAAGCTTCCAAGTAGTACGAATTTCCTGAAATCTCAGCAAGCATTTTTTCACCCAATCGTGATGATACTGTCAGGTAATGATCAGTTCACCAATCCCACTTGGCTCACCAAATTTCGTTCTTCTAGGTTAAACCGTTTGTTTGCAGTAACCGTTTTCATTTTTAGGTTTCACTCTGTTTTTGCTATACGGATACATGAATTTGAAACTCTAAATCAAACACGGTCTGTGCTAGCTCTTTGAAACTTGACACAATAAAGCAGTTTTATGTTCTATCACTATGGTTTGTTTGCCGTTGATGTAGCCCTAAGCAGAGGTTGGCGAAAATCACTTTCCTGGAGAGGGTTTGCCAAGCTTCCAAAAAACTGCGATTTGCCTGAAATCTCAGTAAACATTTTTTCACCCAATCTTGATGATACTTTCAGGGAATGATCAGTATACCAATTTCAATTGGCTCACCAAATTTCGTACTTCTAGGTTAAACCGTTCGTTTGCAGTAACCGTTTTCATTTTTAGGTTTCACTCTGTTTTCTCCTATACAGATACATGTATTTGGAACTCTAAATCAAACACGGTTTGTAGTAGCTCTTTGGAACTTGACAGAATAAAGCAGTTTCAAGTTCTATGTCTATGGTTTGTTTGCTGTTGATGTAGCCCTAAGCAGAGACTGGCGAAAATCTCTTTCTTGGAGAGGGGTTGCCAAGCTTCCAAGTAGTACGAATTTCCTGAAATCTCAGCAAACATTTTTTCACTCAATCGTGATGATACTTTCAGGTAATGATCAGTACACCAATCCCACTTGGCTCACCAAATTTCGTTCTTCTAGGTTAAACCGTTCGTTTGCAGTAACCGTTTTCATTTTTAGGTTTCACTTTGTTTTCTCCTATATGGATACATGTATTTGGAACTCTAAATCAAACACGGTTTGTGCTAGATCTTTGAAACGTGACACAATAAAGCAGTTTCAAGTTCTATCTCTTTGGTTTGTTTGCTGTTGATGTAGCCCTAAGCAGAGACTGGCGAAAATCACTTTTCTGGAGAGGGGTTGCGAAGTTTCCAAAAAACTATGATTCGCCTGAAATCTCAGGAAACACTTTTTCACCCAATCTTGATGATACCTTCAGGTAATGTTCAGTACACCAATCCCACTTGGCTCACCAAATTTCGTTCTTATAGGTTAAACCGTTCGTTTGCAGTAACCGTTTTCATTTTTAGGTTTCACTATGTTTTCTGCTATACGGATACATGTATTTGAAACTCTAAATCAAACACGGTTTGTGCTAGCTCTTTGAAACTTGACACAATAAAGCAGTTTCAAGTTCTATCTCTATGGTTTGTTTGCTGTTGATGTAGCCCTAAGCAGAGACTGGCGAAAATCACTTTCCTAGAGAGGGGTTGCCATGCTTCCAAAAAACTACGATTTGCATGAAATCTCAGGAAACATTTTTTCACCCAATCTTGATTATACTTTCAGGTAATGATCAGTACACAAATCCCACTGGGCTCACCAAATTTCGTTCTTCTAGGTGAAACCATTCGTTTGTAGTAACCGTTTTCATTTTTAGGTTTCACTCTGTTTTCTCCTATACGGATACATGTATGTGGAACTCTAAATCAAACATGGTTTGTGCTAGCTCTTTGAAACTTGACACAATAAAGCAGTTTCAAGTTCTATCTCTATGGTTTGTTTGCTGTTTATGTGGCCCTAAGCAGAGACTTGCGAAAATCACTTTCTTGGAGAGGGGTTGCCAAGCTTTAAAAAACTACTATTTGCCTGAAATCTCCGGAAACATTTTTCACCCAATCTTCAATAGTTTCACGTAATGATCAGTACACAAATCTCACTTGGCTCACCAAATTTCGTTCTTCTACGTGAAACCGTTCGTTTGCAGTAACCGTTTTCATTTTTAGGTTTCACTCTGTTTTCTGCTATACGGATACATGTATTTGAAACTCTAAATCAAACACGGTTTGTGCTAGCTCTTTTAAACTTGACAGAATAAAGCAGTTTCAAGGTCTATCTCTATGGTTCGTTTGCTGTTGATGTACCCGTAAGCAGAGACTGGCGAAAATCACTTTTCTGAAGAGGGGTTGCCCAACTTCCAAAAAACTACGATTGGCCTGAAATCTCAGGAAACATTTTTTCACCCAATCTTGATGACACCTTCAGGTAATGATCAGTATACCAATCCCATTGGCTCACCAAATTTCGTTCTTCTAGGTTAAACCGTTCGTTTGCAGTAACCGTTTTCATTTTTAGGTTTCACTCTGTTTTCTGCTATACGGATACATGCATTTGAAACTCTAAATCAAACACGGTTTGTGCTAGCTCTTTGAAACTAGACACAATAAAGAAGTTACAAGTTCTATCTCTATGGTTTGTTTTCTGTTGATGTAGTCCTTAGCAGAGACTGGCGAATATCACTTACCTGGAGAGGGGTTGCCAAGCTTTCAAAAAACTACGATTGGCCTGAAATCTCAGGAAATATTTTTTCACCCAATCTTGATGGTACTTTCAGTTAATGATCAGTACACCAATCCCACTTGGCTCACCAAATTTTGTTCTTCTAGGTTAAACCGTTCGTTTGCAGTAAAGGTTTTCATTTTTAGGTTTCACTCTGTTTTCTACTATACAGATACATGTATTTGGAACTCTAAATCAAACACGGTTTGTGGTAGCTCTTTGAAACTTGACAGAATAAAGCAGTTTCAAGTTCTTTCTCTATGGTTTGCTTGCTGTTGATGTAGCCCTAAGCAGATACTGGCGAAAATCAATTTCCTGGCGAGGGGTTGCCAAGATTCAAAAAAACTACGATTGGCCTGAAATCTCAGGAAAGATTTTTTCACCCAATCATGATGGTACTTTCAGTTAATGATCAGTACACCAATCCCACTTGGCTCCCCAAATTTTGTTCTTCTAGGTTAAACCGTTCGATTGCAGTAACCGTTTTCATTTTTAGGTTTCACTCTGTTTTCTCCTATGCGGATACATGTATTTAGAACTCTAAATAGAACACGGTTTTTGCTAGCTCTTTGAAACTTGACACAATAAAGCAGATTCAAGTTCTATCTCTATGGTTTGTTTGCTGTTGATGTAGCCCTAAGCAGAGACTGGCGAAATTCACTTTCCTGGAGAGGGGTTGCCAAGCTTCCAATAAGTAGGATTTGCCTGAAATCTCAGCAAACATTTTTTCACCCAGTTTTGATGATACTTTCAGGTAATGATCACTACACCAATCCCACTTGGCTCACAAAATTTCGTTCTTCTAGGTTGAATTGTTTGTTTGCAGTAAACGTTTTCATTGTTAGGTTTCACTCTTTTTTCTCCTATACGGATACATGTATTTGGAAGAATAAATCAAACTCGGTTTGTGCTAGCTCTTTGAAACTAGACAAAATAAAGCAGTTTGAAGTTCTATCTCTATGGTTTGTTTGCTGTTGATGTAGCCCTAAGCAGAGACTGGCGAAAATCACTTTCCTGGAGAGGGGTTGCCAAGCATCCAAAAAGAACGATTTGCATGAAATATCAGCAAACATTTTTTCACCCAATCTTGATGATACTTTCAGTTAATGATAAGTACACCAATCCCACTTGGCTCACCAAATTTTGTTCTTCTAGGTTAAACCGTTCGTTTGCAGTAACCGTTTTCATTTTTAGGTTTCACTCTGTTTTCTCCTATACAGATACATGTATTTGAAACTCTAAATCAAACACGGTTTGTGCTAGCTCTTTGAAACTTGACACAATAAAGCAGTTTCAAGTTCTACCTCTATGGTTTGTTAGCTCTTGATGTAGCCCTAATCAGAGACTGGCGAAAATCACTTTCCTGGAGAGGGGTTGCCAAGCTTCTAAAAAAGTACGATTGGCCTGAAATCTCAGGAAATATTTTTTCACCCAATCTTGATTAGACTTCAAGGTAATGATCAGTACACCAATCCCACTTGGCTCACCAAATTTTGTTCGTCTAGGTTAAACCGTTCGTTTGCAGTAACCGGTTTCATTTTGAGGTTTCACTCTGTTTTCTCCTATAGGGATACATGTATTTGGAACTCTAAATCAAACACGGTTTGTGGTAGCTCTTTGAAACTTGACACAATAAAGCAGTTTCACGTTCTTTCTCTATTGTTTATTTGCTGTTGATGTAGCCCTAAGCAGAGACTGGCGAAAATCACTTTCCTGGAGAGGGTTTGCCAAGCTTCCAAAAATCTACGATTGGCCTGAAATCTCAGCAAACATTTTTTCACCAAATCTTGATGATACTTTCAGGTAATGATCAGTACACCAATCCCACTTAGCTCACCAAATTTCGTCCTTTTAGATTAAACCGTTCGTTTGCAGTATCCGTTTTCATTTTAGGTTTCACTCTGTTTTCTCCTGTACGGACACATGTATTTGGAACTCTAAATCAAACACGGTTTGGGCTAGCTCTTTGAAACTTGACACAATGAAGCAGTTTCAAGTTCTATCTCTATGGTTTGTTTTCTGTTGATGTAGCCTCAAGCAAAGACTGGCGAAAATCACTTTCCTAGGGAGGGGTTGCAAAGCTTCCAAAAAACTACGATTGGCCGGAAATCTCAGGAAATATTTTTTCACCCCATCTTGATGATAAATTGTCTTGATGACAATTTCAGGTAATGATCAGTACACCGATCCCACTTGGCTCACCAAATTTCGTTCTTTTAGGTTAAACCTTTCGTTTGCTGTAAACATTTTTATTTTTAGGTTTCACTATGTTTCTCCTATACGGATATATGTATTTGGAAGTATAAATCAAACACGGTTTGTGCTAGCTCTTTGAAACTTGACACAATAAAGCTGTTTCAAGTTCTATCTCTATGATTTGTTTGCTGTTGATGTAGCCCTAAGCAGAGACTGGCAAAAATTACTTCCCTGGAGAGGGGTTGCCAAGCTTCCAAAACACTACTATTGGCCTGAAATCTCAGGAAACATTTTTTCACCCAATCTTGATGATACTTTCAGGTAATTATCAGTACACCAATCCCACATGGCTCACCAAATTTTGTTCTTCTAGGTAAAACCGTTCGTTTGCAGTAACCGTTTTTATTTTTAGGTTTCACTCTGTTTTCTCCTATATGGATACATGTATTTTGAACTCTAAATCAAACACGGTTTGTGCTACCTCTTTGAAACTTGATAGAATAAAGCAGTTTCAAGTTCTTTCTCTATGGTTTGTTTGCTGTTTTTGTAGCCCTAAGCAGAGACTGGCGAAAATCACTTTCCTGGAGAGGGGTTGCCAAGCTTCCAAAAAAGTATGATTTGCCTGAAATCTCAGCAAATATTTTTTCACCCAATCTTGATGATACTTTCAGGTAATGATCAGTACACCAATCCCAGTTGGATCACCAAATTTCGTTCTTCTAGGTTAAACCGTTCCTTTGCAGTAACCGTTTTCATTTTTAGGTTTTACTATGTTTTCTCCTATAGGGATACATGTATTTGGAACTCTAAATCAAACACGGTTTCTGCTAGCTCTTTGAAACTTGACACAATAAAGCAGTTTCAAGTTCTATCTCTATGGTTTGTTTGCTGTCGATGTAGCCCTAAGCAGAGACTAGCGAAAATCACTTTCCTGAAGAGGGGTTGCCAAGCTTCTAAAAAACTTCGATTGGCCTGAAATCTCAGGAAACATTTTTTCACCCAATCATGATGATACTTTCAGGTAATGATCAGTACACCAATCCCACTTGTCACACCAAATGTCGTTCTTCTAGGTTAAACCGTTCGTTTACACAAAACTTTTTCATTTTTATGTTTCACTCTCTTTTCTCCTATACTGATACATGTATTTGGAATTCTAAATCAAACACGGTTTGTGCTAGATCTTTGAAACTTGACAGAATTATGCAGTTTAAAGTTCTATCTTTACGGTTTGTTTGCTGTTGCTGTAGCCCTAAGCAGAGACTGGCGAAAATCACTTCCCTGAAGAGGGGTTGCCAAGCTTCCAAAAAGTACGATTGGCCTGAAATCTCAGGAAACATTTTTTTACCCAATCTTGATGATACTTTCAGTAATGATCAGTAAACCAATCCCACTTGGCTCACCAAATTTCGTTCTTCTAGGTTAAACCGTTCGTTTGCAGTAAACGTTTTCATTTTTAGGTTTCACTCTCTTTTTTCCTATACATATACATGTATTTCGAACTCTAAATCAAAAACGGTTTGTGCTAGCTCTTTGAAACTTGACACAATAAAGCAGTTTCAAGTTCTATCTCTATGGTTTGTTTGCTGTTGATGTAGCCCTAAGCAGAGACTGGCGAAAATCACTTTCCTGGAGAGGGTTTGCCAAGCTTCTAAAAAACTACGATTTGCCTGAAATCTCAGCAAACATTTTTTCACCCAATCTTGATGATACTTTCAGGTAATGATCAGTACTCCAATCCCACTTGGCTCACCAAATTTCGTTCTTCTAGGTTAAACCGTTCGTTTGCAGTAAACGTTTTCATTTTTAGGTTTCACTCTGTTTTCTCCTATACAGATACATGTATTTGAAACTCTAAATCAAACACGGTTTGTGCTAGCTCTTTGAAACTTGACACAATAAAGCAGTTTCAAGTTCTACCTCTATGGTTTGTTAGCTCTTGATGTAGCCCTAATCAGAGACTGGCGAAAATCACTTTCCTGGAGAGGGGTTGCCAAGCTTCTAAAAAAGTACGATTGGCCTGAAATCTCAGGAAATATTTTTTCACCCAATCTTGATTAGACTTCAAGGTAATGATCAGTACACCAATCCCACTTGGCTCACCAAATTTTGTTCGTCTAGGTTAAACCGTTCGTTTGCAGTAACCGGTTTCATTTTGAGGTTTCACTCTGTTTTCTCCTATAGGGATACATGTATTTGGAACTCTAAATCAAACACGGTTTGTGGTAGCTCTTTGAAACTTGACACAATAAAGCAGTTTCACGTTCTTTCTCTATTGTTTATTTGCTGTTGATGTAGCCCTAAGCAGAGACTGGCGAAAATCACTTTCCTGGAGAGGGTTTGCCAAGCTTCCAAAAATCTACGATTGGCCTGAAATCTCAGCAAACATTTTTTCACCAAATCTTGATGATACTTTCAGGTAATGATCAGTACACCAATCCCACTTAGCTCACCAAATTTCGTCCTTTTAGATTAAACCGTTCGTTTGCAGTATCCGTTTTCATTTTAGGTTTCACTCTGTTTTCTCCTGTACGGACACATGTATTTGGAACTCTAAATCAAACACGGTTTGGGCTAGCTCTTTGAAACTTGACACAATGAAGCAGTTTCAAGTTCTATCTCTATGGTTTGTTTTCTGTTGATGTAGCCTCAAGCAAAGACTGGCGAAAATCACTTTCCTAGGGAGGGGTTGCAAAGCTTCCAAAAAACTACGATTGGCCGGAAATCTCAGGAAATATTTTTTCACCCCATCTTGATGATAAATTGTCTTGATGACAATTTCAGGTAATGATCAGTACACCGATCCCACTTGGCTCACCAAATTTCGTTCTTTTAGGTTAAACCTTTCGTTTGCTGTAAACATTTTTATTTTTAGGTTTCACTATGTTTCTCCTATACGGATATATGTATTTGGAACTATAAATCAAACACGGTTTGTGCTAGCTCTTTGAAACTTGACACAATAAAGCTGTTTCAAGTTCTATCTCTATGATTTGTTTGCTGTTGATGTAGCCCTAAGCAGAGACTGGCAAAAATTACTTCCCTGGAGAGGGGTTGCCAAGCTTCCAAAACACTACTATTGGCCTGAAATCTCAGGAAACATTTTTTCACCCAATCTTGATGATACTTTCAGGTAATTATCAGTACACCAATCCCACATGGCTCACCAAATTTTGTTCTTCTAGGTAAAACCGTTCGTTTGCAGTAACCGTTTTTATTTTTAGGTTTCACTCTGTTTTCTCCTATATGGATACATGTATTTTGAACTCTAAATCAAACACGGTTTGTGCTACCTCTTTGAAACTTGATAGAATAAAGCAGTTTCAAGTTCTTTCTCTATGGTTTGTTTGCTGTTTTTGTAGCCCTAAGCAGAGACTGGCGAAAATCACTTTCCTGGAGAGGGGTTGCCAAGCTTCCAAAAAAGTATGATTTGCCTGAAATCTCAGCAAATATTTTTTCACCCAATCTTGATGATACTTTCAGGTAATGATCAGTACACCAATCCCAGTTGGATCACCAAATTTCGTTCTTCTAGGTTAAACCGTTCCTTTGCAGTAACCGTTTTCATTTTTAGGTTTTACTATGTTTTCTCCTATAGGGATACATGTATTTGGAACTCTAAATCAAACACGGTTTCTGCTAGCTCTTTGAAACTTGACACAATAAAGCAGTTTCAAGTTCTATCTCTATGGTTTGTTTGCTGTCGATGTAGCCCTAAGCAGAGACTAGCGAAAATCACTTTCCTGAAGAGGGGTTGCCAAGCTTCTAAAAAACTTCGATTGGCCTGAAATCTCAGGAAACATTTTTTCACCCAATCATGATGATACTTTCAGGTAATGATCAGTACACCAATCCCACTTGTCACACCAAATGTCGTTCTTCTAGGTTAAACCGTTCGTTTACACAAAACTTTTTCATTTTTATGTTTCACTCTCTTTTCTCCTATACTGATACATGTATTTGGAATTCTAAATCAAACACGGTTTGTGCTAGATCTTTGAAACTTGACAGAATTATGCAGTTTAAAGTTCTATCTTTATGGTTTGTTTGCTGTTGCTGTAGCCCTAAGCAGAGACTGGCGAAAATCACTTCCCTGAAGAGGGGTTGCCAAGCTTCCAAAAAGTACGATTGGCCTGAAATCTCAGGAAACATTTTTTTACCCAATCTTGATGATACTTTCAGTAATGATCAGTAAACCAATCCCACTTGGCTCACCAAATTTCGTTCTTCTAGGTTAAATAGTTCGTTTGCAGTAAACGTTTTCATTTTTAGGTTTCACTCTCTTTTTTCCTATACATATACATGTATTTCGAACTCTAAATCAAAAACGGTTTGTGCTAGCTCTTTGAAACTTGACACAATAAAGCAGTTTCAAGTTCTATCTCTATGGTTTGTTTGCTGTTGATGTAGCCCTAAGCAGAGACTGGCGAAAATCACTTTCCTGGAGAGGGTTTGCCAAGCTTCTAAAAAACTACGATTTGCCTGAAATCTCAGCAAACATTTTTTCACCCAATCTTGATGATACTTTCAGGTAATAATAAGTACACCAATCCCACTTTGCCTACCAAATTTCGTACTTCTACGTTAAACCGTTCCTTTGCAGTAACCGTTTTCATTTTTAGGATTCACTCTGTTTTATCCTATACGGATACATGTATTTGGAACTCTAACTCAAACACGGTTTGTGCAAGCTCTTTGAAACTTGACAAAATAAAGCAGTTTCAAGTTCTTTCACTATGGTTTTTTTTCTGTTGATGTAGCCCTAAGCAGAGACTGGCGAAAATCACTTTCCCGGAAAGGGGTTGCCAAGCTTCCAAAAAACTACAATTTGCCTGAAATCTCAGCAAATATTTTTTCACCCAATCTTGATGATACTTTCAGGTAATGATCACTACACCAATCCCACGTGGCTCACCAAATTTCGTTCTTCTAGGTTAAAACGTTCCTTTGCAGTAAACGTTTTCATTTTTAGGTTTTACTATGTTTTCTCCTATAAGGATACATGTATTTGGATCTCTAAATCAAACACGGTTTGTGCTAGCTCTTTGAAACTTGACACAATAAAGCAGTTTCATGTTCTATGTCTATGATTTGTTTGCTGTTGATGTAGCCCTAAGCAGAGACTGGCAAAAATCACTTTCCTGGAGAGGGGTTGCCAAGCTTCCAAAACACTACTATTGGCCTGAAATCTCAGGAAACATTTTTTCACCCAATCTTGATGATACTTTCAGGTAATGATCAGTACACCAATCCCACTTGGCTCACCAAATTTTGTTCTTCTAGGTAAAACCGTTCGTTTGCAGTAACCGTTTTCATTTTTAGGTTTCACTCTGTTTTCTCCTATACGGATACATGTATTTTGAACTCTAAATCAAACATGGTTTGTGCTACCTCTTTGAAACTTGATAGAATAAAGCAGTTTCAAGTTCTTTCTCTATGGTTTGTTTGCTGTTTTTGTAGCCCTAAGCAGAGACTGGTGAAAATCACTTTCCTCTAGAGGGGTTGCCAAGCTTCCAAAAAAGTATGATTTGCCAGAAATCTCAGCAAATATTTTTTCAACAAATCTTGATGATACTTTCAGGTAATTATCAGTACACCAATCCCACTTGGATCACCAAATTTCGTTCTTCTAGGTTAAATCGTTCCTTTGCAGTAACCGTTTTCACTTTTAGGTTTTACTATGTTTTGTCCTATAGGGATACATGAATTTGGAACTCTAAATCAAACACGGTTTGTGCTAGCTCTTTGAAACTTGACACAATAAAGCAGTTTGAAGTTCTATCTCTATGATTTGTTTGTTGTTGATGTAGCCCTAAGCAGAGACTGTCGAAAATCACTTTCCTGAATAGGGGTTGCCAAGCTTCCAAAAAACTTCGATTGGCCTGAAATCTCAGGAAACATTTTTTCACCTAATCTTGATGATACTTTCAGGTAATGATCAGTACACCAATCCCACTTGGCTCACCAAATTTCGTTCTTCTAGGTTAAAGGGTTCGTTTACACTAAACTTTTTCATTTTTAGGTTTCACTCTCTTTTCTCCTATACATATATATGTATTTGGAACTCTAAATCAAACACAGTTTGTGCTAGCTCTTTGAAACTTGACAGAATAAAGCAGTTTCAAGTTCTATCTCTATGGTTTGTTTGCTGTTGATGTAGCCCTAAGCAGAGACTGGCGAAAATCACTTTCCTTGAGAGGGGTTGCCAAGCTTCCAAAAAACTACAATTGGCCTGAAATCTGAGGAAACATTTTTTCACCCAATCTTGATGATACTTTCACGTAATGATCAGTACACCAATCCCACTTGGCTCACCAAATTCGGTTCTTCTAGGTTAAACCATTCATTTGCAGTAACCGTTTTAATTTTTAGGTTTCAGTCTCTTTTCTCCTATACGGATACATGTACTTGGAACTCTAAATCAAACACGGTTTGTGCTAGCTCTTTAAAACTTGACAGAATAAAGCAGTTTCAAGTTCTTTCTCTATGGTTTGTTTGCTGTTGATGTAGCCCTAAGCAGAAACTGGCGAAAATCACTTTCCTGGAGAGGGGTTGCCAAGCTTCCAAAAAACTACGATTTGCCTGAAATCTCAGCAAACATTTTTTCACCCAATCTTGATGACACTTTCAGGTAATGATCACTACACCAATCCCACTTGGCCTACCAAATATCGTACTTCTAGGTTAAACCGTTCGTTTGCAGTAACCGTTTTCATTTTTAGGTTTCACTCTGTTTTCTCTTATACAGATACATGTATTTGGAACTCTAAATTAAACACGGCTTGTGCTAGCTCTTTGAAACTTGACACAATAAAGCAGTTTCAAGTTCTATCTCTATGGTTTGTTTGCTGTTGATGTAGCCCTAAGCAGAGTCTGGCGAAAATCACTTTCCTGAAGAGGGGTTGCC
This sequence comes from Ictidomys tridecemlineatus, assembly GCF_052094955.1. Classification (NCBI taxonomy): domain Eukaryota; kingdom Metazoa; phylum Chordata; class Mammalia; order Rodentia; family Sciuridae; genus Ictidomys; species Ictidomys tridecemlineatus. Next base: position 85,306,630 of record NC_135483.1, read on the forward strand.
AAGCTTCCAAAAAAGTACGATTGGCCTGAAATCTCAGGAAAATTTTTCACCCAATCTTGATGATACTTTCAGGTAATGATCAGTACACAAATCCCACTTGGCTCACCAAATTTCGTTCTTTTAGGTTAAACCGTTCGTTTGCAGTAACCGTTTTCATTTTTAGGTTTCACTCTGTTTTCTCCTATACGCATACATGTATTTGGAACTCTAAATCAAACACGGTTTATGCTAGCTCTTTAAAACTTGACACAATAAAGCAGTTACAAGTTCTATCTCTATGGTTTGTTTTCTGTTGATGTAGCCTCAAGCAAAGACTGGCGAAAATCACTTTCCTAGGGAGGGGTTGCAAAGCTTCCAAAAAACTACGATTGGCCGGAAATCTCAGGAAATATTTTTTCACCCCATCTTGATGATAAATTGTCTTGATGACAATTTCAGGTAATGATCACTACACCGATCCCACTTGGCTCACCAAATTTCGTTCTTTTAGGTTAAACCGTTCGTTTGAAGTAACCAATTTCATTTTTAGGTTTCACTCTGTTTTCTCCTATACGGGTACATGTATTTGGAACTCTAAATCAAACATGGTTTGTGCTAGGTCTTTTAAACTTGACACAATTACGCAGTTTCAAGGTCTATCTCTATGGTTTGTTTGCTGTAGATGTAGCAATAAGCAGAGACTGGCGAATATCACTGTCCTAAAGAGGGGTTTCCAAGCTTTCAAAAAACTACGATTGGCTTGAAATCTCAGAAAACATTTTTTCACCCAATCTTGATGATACTTTCAGGTAATTATCAGTACACTAATCCCACTTGGACTACCATATTTCGTACTTCTAGGTTAAACCGTTCGTTTTCAGTGACCGTTTTCATTTTTAGGTTTCACTCTGTTTTCTTCTATATGGATACATGTATTTGGAACTCTAAATCAAACACGGTTTGTGCTAGCTCTTTGAAACTTGACACAGTAAAGCAGTTTCAAGTTCTATCTCTATGGTTTGTTTGCTGTTGATGTAGCCCTAAGCAGAGACTGGCGAAAATCACTTCCTCGAGAGGGTTTGCCAAGCTTCCAAAAAACTATGATTTGCCTGAAATCTCAGCAAACATTTTTTTCACCCAATCTTGATGATACTTTCAGTAATGATCAGTACACCAATCCCACTTGGCTCACCAAATTTTGTACTTCTAGGTTAAACCGTTCGTTTACACTAACAGTTTTCATTTTTAGGTTTCACTCTCTTTTCTCCTATATGGATACATGTATTTGTAACTCTAAATCAAACACGGTTGGTGGTAGCTCTTTGAAACTTGACACAATAAAGCAGTTTCAACTTCTGTCTCTATGGTTTGTTTGCTGTTGATGTAGCCCTAAGCAGAGACTGGCGAAAAAAACTTTCCTGGAGAGGGGTTGCCAAGCTTCCAAAAAAGTACGATTTTCCTGAAATCTCAGCAAACATTTTTTCACCCAATCTTTATGATACTTTCAGGTAATGATCAGTACACCTATCCAACTTGGCTCAAAAAATTTCGTTCTTCTAGGTTAAACCGTTCGTTTGCAGTAACCGTTTTCATTTTTAGGTTTCACTCGGTTTTCTCCTATATGGAAACATGTATTTGGAACTCTAAATCAAACACGGTTTGTGCTAGGTCTTTGAAACTTGACACAATAAAGCAGTTTCAAGTTCTATCTCTATGGTTTGTTTGCTGTTGATGTAGCCCTAAGCAGAGACTGGCGAAAATCACTTTCCTGGAGAGGGGTTGCCAAGCTTCCAAAAAACTACAATTGGCCTGAAATCTCAGGAAACATTTTTTCACCCAATCTTGATGATACTTTCACGTAATGATCAGTAAACCAATCCCACTTGGCTCAGGAAATTTCGTTCTTCTAGGTTAAACCGTTCGTTTGCAGTAACCGTTTTCATTTCTAGGTTTCACTCTGTTTTCTGCTATACAAATACATGTATTTGAAGCTCTTAATCAAACACCGTTTGTGCTAGCTCTTTGAAACTTGACACAATAAAGCAGTTTCAAGTTCTATCTCTATGGTTTGTTTGCTGTTTTTGTAGCCCTAAGCAGAGACTTGCGAAAATCATTTTCCTGGAGAGGGGTTGACAAGCTTCCAAAAAACTACTATTTGCCTGAAATCTCAACAAATATTTTTTCACCCAATCTTGATGATACTTTCAGGTAGTGATCAGTACACCAATCCCACTTGGCTCACCAAATTTCGTTCTTCTAGGTTAAACCGTTCGTTTGCAGTAACCTTTTCATTTTTAGGTTTCACTCTGTTTTCTCCTATACGGATACATGTATTTGGTACTCTAAATCAAACACGGTTTGTGCTAGCTCTTTGAATCTTGACACAATAAAGCAGTTTCAAGTTCTATCTCTATGGTTTGTTTGCTGTTGATGTAGCCCTAAGCAGAGACTGGCGAAAATCACTTTCCTGGAGAGGGGTTGCCAAGCTTCCAAAAAACTACGATTGGCCTGAAATCTCAGGAAACATTTTTTCACCCAATCTTGATGATACTTTCAGGTAAAGATCAGTACACCAATCCCACTTGGCTCACCAAATTTCGTTCTTCTAGGTTAAACCGTTCGTTTGCAGTAACCGTTTTCATTTTTAGGTTTCACTCTCTTTTCTTCTATACATATACATGTATTTGGAACTCTAACTCAAATGCGGTTTGTGTAAGCTCTTTGAAACTTGACAAAATAAAGCAGTTTCAACTTCTTTCACTATGGTTTGTTTGCTGTTGATGTAGCCCTAAGCAGAGACTGGCGAAAAAAACTTTCCTGGAGAGGGGTTGCCAAGCTTCCAAAAAAGTACGATTTTCCTGAAATCTCAGCAAACATTTTTTCACCCAATCTTTATGATACTTTCAGGTAATGATCAGTACACCTATCCAACTTGGCTCAAAAAATTTCGTTCTTCTAGGATATACCGTTCGTTTGCAGTAACCGTTTTCATTTTTAGGTTTCACTCGGTTTTCTCCTATATGGAAACATGTATTTGGAACTCTAAATCAAACACGGTTTGTGCTAGGTCTTTGAAGTTTGACAGAATAAAGCAGTTTCAAATTCTATCTATATGGTTTGTTTGCTGTTGATGTAGCCTTAAGCAGAGACTGGCGAAAATCACTTTCCTGGAGAGGGGGTTGCCAAGCTTCCAAAAAACTACGATTCATCTGAAATCTCAGGAAACATTTTTTCACCCAATCTTGATGATACTTTCAAGTAATGATCAGTACACCAATCCCACTTGGTTCACCAAATTTCGTTCTTCTAAGTCAAACCGTTCGTTTGCAGTAACCGTTTTCATTTTTAGGTTTCACTCTCTTTTCTTCTATGCATATACATGTATTTGGAACTCTAACTCAAATGCGGTTTGTGTAAGCTCTTTGAAACTTGACAAAATAAAGCAGTTTCAACTTCTTTCACTATAGTTTGTTTGCTGTTGATGTAGCCCTAAGCAGAGACTGGCGAAAATCACTTTCCTGGAGAGGGGTTGCCAAGCTTCCAAAAACTAAGATTTGCCTGACATCTCAGCAAACATTTTTTTCACCCAATTTTGATGATACTTTCAGGAAATGATCAGTACACCAATCCCATTTGGCTCACCAAATTTCGTTCTTCTAGGTTAAACCGTTCGTTTGCAGTAACTGTTTTCATTTTTAGGTTTCACTCTCTTTTCTCCTATTCGGATACATGTATTTGGAACTGTAAATCAAGCACGGTTTGTGCTAGCTCTTTGAAACTTGACACAATAAAGCAGTTTCAAGTTCTATCTCTATGGTTTGTTTGCTGTTGATGTAGCCTAAGCAGAGACTGGCGAAAATCACTTTCCTGGAGAGGGGTTGCCAAGCTTCCAAAAAGTACAAATTGCCTGAAATCTCAGCAAACATTTTTTCATCCAATCTTGATGATACTTTCAGGTAATGATCAGTACACCAATCACACTTGGCTCACCAAATTTCGTTCTTCTAGGTTAAACCGTTCGTTTGCAGTAACCCTGTTCATTTTTAGGTTTCACTCTCTTTGCTCCTATCCGGATACATGTATTTGTAAATCTAAATCAAACACTGTTGTTGTTAGCTCTTTGAAACTTGACACAATAAAGCAGTTTCAAGTTCTATCTCTATGGTTTGTTTGCTGTTGATGTAGCCCTAATCAGAGACTGGCGAAATCACTTTCCTAAAGACGGGTTGCCAAGCTTCCAAAAAACTAGGATTTGCCTGAAATCTCAGCAAACATTTTTTCACCCAATCTTGATGATACTTTCAGGTAATGATTAGTACACCAATCCCACTTGGCTCACCAAATTTCGTTCTTTTAGGTTAAACCGTTCGTTTACAGTAACCAATTTCATTTTTAGGTTTCACTCTGTTTTCTCCTATACGGATACATGTATTTGGAACTCTAAATCAAACATGGTTTGTGCTAGGTCTTTTAAACTTGACACAATTACGCAGTTTCAAGGTCTATCTCTATGGTTTGTTTGCTGTTGATGTAGCAATAAGCAGAGACTGGCGAATATCACTGTCCTGAAGAGGGGTTTCCAAGCTTTCAAAAAACTACGATTGGCCTGAAATCTCAGAAAACATTTTTTCACCCAATCTTGATGATACTTTAAGGTAATGATCAGTACAAGAATCCCACTTGGCTCACCAAATTTCGTCCTTCTAGGTTAAACCGTTCGTTTTCAGTAAACGTTTTCATTTTTAGGTTTCACTCTGTTTTCTATTATACGGATACATGTATTTGGAACTCTAAATCAAGCACGGTTTGTGCTAGCTCTTTGAAACTTGACACAATAAAGCAGTTTCAAGTTCTATCTCTATGGTTTGTTTGCTGTTGATGTAGCCCTAAGCAGAGACTGGCGAAAATCACTTCCTGGAGAGGGGTTCCCAAGCTTCCAAAAAGTACGATTTTCCTGAAATCTCAGCAAACATTTTTCACCCAATCTTGAAGATACTTTCAGGTAATGATCAGTACACCAATCCTACTTGCCTCACCAAATTTCGTTCTTCTAGGTTAAACCGTTCGTTTGCAGTAACCTTTCATTTTTAGGTTTCACTTTCCTTTCTCCTATAAAGATACATGTATTAGGAACTCTAAATCAAAAACGGTTTGTGCTAGCTCTTTGAAACTTGACACAATAAAGCAGTTTCAAGTTCTATCTCTATGGTTTGTTTGCTGTTGATGTAGCCCTAAGCAGAAACTGGCGAAAATCACTTTCCTGACGAGGGGTTGACAAGCTTCAAAAAAGTACGATTTGCCTGAAATCTCAGGAAACATTTTTTCTCCCAATCTTGATGATACTTTTAGTTATTGATCAGTACACCAATCTCACTTGGCTCATCAAATTTCGTACTTCTAGGTTAAACCGTTCGTTTGCAGTAACCGTTTTCATTTTAGGTTTTACTCTGTTTTCTCCTATACGGATACATGTATTTGGAACTCTAAATCAAACACGGTTTGTGCCAGCTCTGTGAAACTTGACACAATTGAGCAGTTTCAAGTTCTATCTCTATGGTTTGTTTGCTGTTGATGTAGCCCTAAGCAGAGACTGGCAAAAATCACTTTCCTGGACAGGGGTTGCCAACCTTCCAATA
>NC_135483.1:85312444-85338296 GCF_052094955.1 Ictidomys tridecemlineatus
TTAGAGTTCCAAATACATGTATCCGTATAGGAGAAAACAGAGTGAAACTTAAAATTGAGAACGGTTACTGAAAACGAACGGTTTACCCTAGAAGAACGAAATTTGGTGAGCCAAGTGGGATTGGTGTACTGATCATTACCTGAAAGTATCATCAAGATTGGGTGAAAAAATGATTCCTGACATTTCAGGCCAATCATAGTTTATTGGAAGGTTGGCAACCCCTGTCCAGGAAAGTGATTTTTGCCGGTCTCTGCTTAGGGCTACATCAACAGCAAACAAACCATAGAGATAGAACTTGAAACTGCTTTATTGTGTCAAGTTTCAAAGAGCTAGCACAAACCGTGTTTGATTTAGTGTTCCAAATACATGTATTCGTATAGGAGAAAACAGGGTGAAACCTAAAAATGAAAACGGTTACTGCAAACGAACGGTTTAACCTAGAAGAACGAAATTTGGTGAGCCAAGTGGGATTGGTGTACTAATCATTACCTGAAAGTATCATCAAGATTGGGTGAAAAAATGTTTGCTGAGATTTCAGGCCAATCGTAGTTTTTTGGAAGCTTGGCAACCCCTTTCCACCAAAGTGATTTTCGCCAGTCTCTGCTTAGGGCTACATCAACAGCAAATAAACCATAGGGATAAAACTTGAAACTGCTTTATTCTGTCAAGTTTCAAAGAGTTAGCACGAACCATGTTTGATTTAGAGTTTCAAATACATGTATCCGTAGAGCAGAAAACAAAGTGAAAATTAAAATTAAAAACGGTTACTGCAAACGAATGGTTTAAGCTAGAAGAACGAAATTTGGTGATCCACGTGGGATTGGTGTACTGATCATTACCTGACAGTATCATCAAGATTGGGTGAAAAAATGTTTCCTGAGAATTCAGGCCAATCGTAGTTTTTTGGAAGCTTGGCAACCCCTCTCCAGGAAAGTGATTTTCGCCAGTCTCTGCTTATGGCTACATCAACAGCAAACAAACCATAGAGATAGAACTTGAAACTGCTTTATTGTGTCAAGTTTCAAAGAGCTAGCACAAACCGTGTTTGATTTAGAGTTCCAAATACATGTATCCATATAGGAGAAAACAGAGTGAAACTTAAAATTGAAAACGGTTACTGCAAACGAACGGTTTAACCTAGAGGAACGAAATTTGGTGAGCCAATTAGGATGGGTGTACTGATCATTACCTGAAAGTATCATCAAGATTGCGTAAAAAAATGATTCCTGACATTTCAGGCCAATCGTAGTTTTTTGGAAGCTTGGACACCCCTCTCCAGGAAAGTCATTTTCGCCAGACTCTGCTTAGGGCTACATCAACAGCAAACAAACCATATGGATAGAACTTGAAACTGCTTTATTGTGTCAAGTTTCAAAGAGCTAGCACAAACCGTGTTTGATTTAGAGTTCCAAATACATGTATCCGTATAGGAGAAAACAGAGTGAAACTTAAAATTGAAAACGGTTACTGCAAACGAACGGTTTAACCTAGAGGAACGAAATTTGGTGAGCCAATTAGGATGGGTGTACTGATCATTACCTGAAAGTATCATCAAGATTGGGTGAAAAAATGTTTGCTGAGATTTCAGGACAATCGGAGTTTTTTGGAAGCTTGGCAACCCCTCTCCAGGAAAGTGATTTTCGCCAGTCTCTGCTTAGGGCTTCATGAACAGCAAACAAACCATAGAGATAAAACTTGAAACTGCTTTATTGTGTCAAGTTTCAAAGAGCTAGCACAAACCGTGTTTGATTTAGAGTTCCAAATACATGTATCCGTATAGGAGAAAACAGAGTGAAACTTAAAATTGAGAACGGTTACTGAAAACGAACGGTTTACCCTAGAAGAACGAAATTTGGTGAGCCAAGTGGGATTGGTGTACTGATCATTACCTGAAAGTATCATCAAGATTGGGTGAAAAAATGATTCCTGACATTTCAGGCCAATCATAGTTTATTGGAAGGTTGGCAACCCCTGTCCAGGAAAGTGATTTTTGCCAGTCTCTGCTTAGGGCTACCTCAACAGCAAACAAACCATAGAGATAGAACTTGAAACTGCTTTATTGTGTCAAGTTTAAAAGAGCTAGCACAAACCGTGTTTGATTTAGAGTTTCAAATACATGTATCCGTATAGGAGAAAACAGAGTGAAACCTAAAAATGAAAACGGTTACTGCAAACGAACAATTTAACACAGAAAAACGAAATTTGGTGAGCCAAGTGGGATTGGTGTACTGATCATTATCTGAAAGTATCATCAAGATTGGGTGAAAAAATGTTTCCTGAGATTTCAGGCCAATTGTAGTTTTTTGGAAGCTTGGCAAACCGTCTCCAGGAAAGTGATTTTTGCCAGTCTCTGCTTAGGGCTACATCAACAGCAAACAAACCATAGAGATAGAACTTAAAACTGCTCAATTGTGTCAAGTTTCACAGAGCTGGCACAAACCGTGTTTGATTTAGAGTTCCAAATACATGTATCCGTATAGGAGAAAACAGAGTAAAACCTAAAATGAAAACGATTACTGCAAACGAACGGTTTAACCTAGAAGTACGAAATTTGATGAGCCAAGTGAGATTGGTGTACTGATCAATAACTAAAAGTATCATCAAGATTGGGAGAAAAAATGTTTCCTGAGATTTCAGGCAAATCGTACTTTTTTGAAGCTTGTCAACCCCTCGTCAGGAAAGTGATTTTCGCCAGTTTCTGCTTAGGGCTACATCAACAGCAAACAAACCATAGAGATAGAACTTGAAACTGCTTTATTGTGTCAAGTTTCAAAGAGCTAGCACAAACCGTTTTTGATTTAGAGTTCCAAATACATGTATCTTTATAGGAGAAAGGAAAGTGAAACCTAAAAATGAAAGGTTACTGCAAACGAACGGTTTAACCTAGAAGAACGAAATTTGGTGAGCCAAGTAGGATTGGTGTACTGATCATTACCTGAAAGTATCTTCAAGATTGGGTGAAAAATGTTTGCTGAGATTTCAGGAAAATCGTACTTTTTGGAAGCTTGGGAACCCCTCTCCAGGAAGTGATTTTCGCCAGTCTCTGCTTAGGGCTACATCAACAGCAAACAAACCATAGAGATAGAACTTGAAACTGCTTTATTGTGTCAAGTTTCAAAGAGCTAGCACAAACCGTGCTTGATTTAGAGTTCCAAATACATGTATCCGTATAATAGAAAACAGAGTGAAACCTAAAAATGAAAACGTTTACTGAAAACGAACGGTTTAACCTAAAAGAACGAAATTTGGTGAGCCAAGTGGGATTGGTGTACTGATCATTACCTGAAAGTATCATCAAGATTGGGTGAAAAAATGTTTCCTGAGATTTCAGGCCAATCGTAGTTTTTTGGAAGCTTGGCAACCCCTCTCCAGGAAAGTGATTTTCGCCAGTCTCTGCTTAGGGCTACAGCAACAGCAAACAAACCATAGAGATAAAACTTGAAACTGCTTTATTGTGTCAAGTTTCAAAGAGCTAGCACAAACCGTGTTTGATTTAGAGTTCCAAATACATGTATCCGTATAGGAGAAAACAGAGTGAAACTTAAAATTGAGAACGGTTACTGAAAACGAACGGTTTACCCTAGAAGAACGAAATTTGGTGAGCCAAGTGGGATTGGTGTACTGATCATTACCTGAAAGTATCATCAAGATTGGGTGAAAAAATGATTCCTGACATTTCAGGCCAATCATAGTTTATTGGAAGGTTGGCAACCCCTGTCCAGGAAAGTGATTTTTGCCAGTCTCTGCTTAGGGCTACCTCAACAGCAAACAAACCATAGAGATAGAACTTGAAACTGCTTTATTGTGTCAAGTTTAAAAGAGCTAGCACAAACCGTGTTTGATTTAGAGTTTCAAATACATGTATCCGTATAGGAGAAAACAGAGTGAAACCTAAAAATGAAAACGGTTACTGCAAACGAACAATTTAACACAGAAATACGAAATTTGGTGAGCCAAGTGGGATTGGTGTACTGATCATTATCTGAAAGTATCATCAAGATTGGGTGAAAAAATGTTTCCTGAGATTTCAGGCCAATTGTAGTTTTTTGGAAGCTTGGCAAACCGTCTCCAGGAAAGTGATTTTTGCCAGTCTCTGCTTAGGGCTACATCAACAGCAAACAAACCATAGAGATAGAACTTGAAACTGCTCAATTGTGTCAAGTTTCACAGAGCTGGCACAAACCGTGTTTGATTTAGAGTTCCAAATACATGTATCCGTATAGGAGAAAACAGAGTAAAACCTAAAATGAAAACGGTTACTGCAAACGAACGGTTTAACCTAGAAGTACGAAATTTGATGAGCCAAGTGAGATTGGTGTACTGATCAATAACTAAAAGTATCATCAAGATTGGGAGAAAAAATGTTTCCTGAGATTTCAGGCAAATCGTACTTTTTTGAAGCTTGTCAACCCCTCGTCAGGAAAGTGATTTTCGCCAGTTTCTGCTTAGGGCTACATCAACAGCAAACAAACCATAGAGATAGAACTTGAAACTACTTTATTGTGTCAAGTTTCAAAGAGCTAGCACAAACCGTTTTTGATTTAGAGTTCCAAATACATGTATCTTTATAGGAGAAAGGAAAGTGAAACCTAAAAATTAAAGGTTACTGCAAACGAACGGTTTAACCTAGAAGAACGAAATTTGGTGAGCCAAGTAGGATTGGTGTACTGATCATTACCTGAAAGTATCTTCAAGATTGGGTGAAAAATGTTTGCTGAGATTTCAGGAAAATCGTACTTTTTGGAAGCTTGGGAACCCCTCTCCAGGAAGTGCTTTTCGCCAGTCTCTGCTTAGGGCTACATCAACAGCAAACAAACCATAGAGATAGAACTTGAAACTGCTTTATTGTGTCAAGTTTCAAAGAGCTAGCACAAACCGTGCTTGATTTAGAGTTCCAAATACAGGTATCCGTATAATAGAAAACAGAGTGAAACCTAAAAATGAAAACGTTTACTGAAAACGAACGGTTTAACCTAAAAGAACGAAATTTGGTGAGCCAAGTGGGATTGGTGTACTGATCATTACCTGAAAGTATCATCAAGATTGGGTGAAAAAATGTTTCCTGAGATTTCAGGCCAATCGTAGTTTTTTGGAAGCTTGGCAACCCCTCTCCAGGAAAGTGATTTTCGCCAGTCTCTGCTTAGGGCTACATCAACAGCAAACAAACCATAGAGATAGAACTTGAAACTGCTTTATTGTGTCAAGTTTCAAAGAGCTAGCACAAACCGTGTTTGATTTATAGTTCCAAATACATGTATCCGTATAGGAGCAAAGAGAGTGAAACCTAAAAATGAAAATGGTTACTGCAATCGAACGGTTTAACTTAAAAGAACGAAATTTGGTGAGCCAAGTGGGATTGGTGTACTGATCATTACCTGAAAGTATCATGAAGATTGGGTGAAAAAATGTTTCCTGAGATTTCTGGCCAATCGTAGTTTTTTGAAAGCTTGGCAACCCCTCTCCAGGAAAGTGATTTTCACCAGTCTCTGCTTAGGGCTACATCAACAGCAAACAAACTATAGAGATAGAACTTGAAACTTCTTTATTGTGTCAAGTTCAAAGAGCTAGCAAAAACCGTGTTTGATTTAGAGTTCCAAATACATGTATACGTATAGAAGAAAATAGAGTGAAATCTAAAAATGTAAATGTTTACTGCAAAAGAACGGTTTAACCTAGAAGAACGAAATTTGGTGAGCCAAGTGGGATTGGTGTACTGATCATTACCTGAAAGTATCATCAAGATTGGGTGAAAAAATGTTTCCTAAAATTTCAGGCCAATCATAGTTTTTTGAAAGTTGGCAACCCCTCTCCAGGAAAGTGATTTTCGCCAGTCTCTGCTTAGGGCTACATCAACAGCAAACAAACCATAGAGATAGAACTTGAAACTGCTTTATTGTGTCAAGTTTGAAAGAGCTAGCACAAACCGTGTTTGATTTAGAGTTCCAAATACATGTATATGTATAGGAGAAAAGAGAGTGAAACCTAAAATTGAAAACGGTTACTGCAAACGAACGGTTTAACCTAGAAGGACGAAATTTGGTGAGCCAAGTGGGATTCTTGTACTGATCATTACCTTAAAGTATCATCAAGATTGGGTGAAAAAATGTTTTCTGAGATTTCAGGCCAATCGTAGTTTTTTGAAAGCTTGGAAACCCCTCTTCAGGACAGTGATATTCGCCAGTCTCTGCTTATTGCTACATCAACAGCAAACAAACCATAGAGATAGACCTTGAAACTGCGTAATTGTGTCAAGTTTAAAAGACCTAGCACAAACCATGTTTGATTTAGAGTTCCAAATACATGTACCCGTATAGGAGAAAACAGAGTGAAACCTAAAAATGAAATTGGTTACTGTAAACGAACGGTTTAACCTAAAAGAACGAAATTTGGTGAGCCAAGTGGGATTGGTGTACTAATCATTACCTGAAAGTATCATCAAGATTGGGTGAAAAAATGTTTGCTGAGATTTCAGGCAAATCCTAGTTTTTTGGAAGCTTGACAACCCGTCTTCAGGAAAGTGATTTCGCCAGTCTCTGATTAGGGCTACATCAACAGCAAACAAACCATAGAGATAGAACTTGAAACTGCTTTATTGTGTCAAGTTTCAAAGAGCTAACAACAACAGTGTTTGATTTAGATTTACAAATACATGTATCCGGATAGGAGCAAAGAGAGTGAAACCTAAAAATGAACAGGGTTACTGCAAACGAACGGTTTAACCTAGAAGAACAAAATTTGGTGAGCCAAGTGGGATTGGTGTACTGATCATTACCTGAAAGTATCATCAAGATTGAGTGAAAAAATGTTTCCTGAGATTTCAGGCCAATCGTAGTTTTTTGGAAGCTTGGCAAACCCTCTCCTGGAAAGTGATTTTCACCAGTCTCTTCTTTAGGCTACAACAACAGTAAACAAACCAAAAAGATAGAACTTGAAACTGCTTTATTGTGTCAAGTTTCAAAGAGCTAGCACAAACCGTGTTTGATTTAGAGTTCCAAATACATGTATCCATATAGGAGAAAAGAGAGTGAAACCTAAAAATGAAAACGGTTACTGCCAACGAACGGTTTAACCTAGAATAACGAAATTTGGTGAGCCAAGTGGGATTGGTGTACTGATCATTACCTGAAAGTATCATCAAGATTGGATGAAAAAATGTTTGCTGAGATATCAGGCAATTTGTACTTTTTGGAAGCTTGGCAACCCCTCTCCAGGAAAGTGATTTTCGCCAGTCTCTGCTTAGGCTACATCAACAGCAAACAAACCATAGAGATAGAACTTGAAACTGCTTTATTGTGTCAAGTATCAAAGAGCTAGCACAAACCGTGTTTGATTTAGAGTTCCAAATACATGTATCCGAATAGGAGAAAAGAGAGTGAAACCTAAAAATGTAAACAGTTACTGCAAACGAACGGTTTAACCTAGAAGAACGAAATTTGGTGAGCCAAATGGGATTGGTGTACTGATCATTTCCTGAAAGTATCATCAAAATGGGTGAAAAAAATGTTTGCTGAGATGTCAGGCAAATCGTAGTTTTTGGAAGTTTGGCAACCCCTCTCCAGGAAAGTGATTTTCGCCAGTCTCTGCTTAGGGCTACATCAACAGCAAACAAACCATAGTGAAAGAAGTTGAAACTGCTTTATTTTGTCAAGTTTCAAAGAGCTTACACAAACCGCATTTGAGTTAGAGTTCCAAATACATGTATATGTATAGAAGAAAAGAGAGTGAAACCTAAAAATGAAAACGGTTACTGCAAACGAACGGTTTAACCTAGAAGAACGAAATTTGGTGAGCCAAGTGGGATTGGTGTACTGATCATTACCTGAAATTGTCATCAAGACAATTTATCATCAAGATGGCGTGAAAAAATGTTTCCTGAGATTTCAGGCTAATCGTAGTTTTTTGGAAGCTTGGCAACCCCTCTCAAGGAAAGTGATTTTCGATAGTCTCTGCTTAGGTCTACATCAACAGCAAACAAACCATAGAGAAAGAACTTGAAACAGCTTTATTGTGTCATGTTTAAAAGAGCTAGCACAAACCGTGTTTGATTTAGAGTTTCAAATACATGTATCCATATAGGAGAAAACAGAGTGAAACCTAAAAATGAAAACGGTTACTGCTAACGAACGGTTTAAACTAGAAGTACGAAATTTGGTAGGCCAAGTGGGATTGGTGTACTGATGATTACCTGAAAGTATCATCAAGATTGGGTTAAAAAATGTTTGCTGAGATTTCAGGAAAATCGTAGTTTTTTGGAAGCTTGGCAACCCCTCTCCAGGAAAGTGATTTTCGCCTGTCTCTGCTTAGGGCTACATCAACAGCAAACAAGCCATAGAGATAGAACTTGAAACTGCTTTATTGTGTCAAGTTCAAAGAGCTAGCACAAACCGTGTTTGATTTAGAGTTCCAAATACATGTATATGTATAGGAGAAAATAGAGTGAAACCTAAAAATGAAAACGTTTACTGCAAACGAACGGTTTAACCTAGAAGAACGAAATTTGGTGAGCCAAGTTGGATTGGTGTACTGATCATTACCTGAAAGTATCATCAAGATTGGGTAAAAAAATGTTTCCTGAGATTTCAGGCCAATCGTACTTTTTGGAAGCTTTGCAACCCCTCTTCTGGAAAGTGATTTTCGCCAGTCTCTGCTTAGGGCTACATCAACAGCAAACAAACCATAGAGATAGAACTTGAAACTGCTTTATTGTGTCAAGTTTAAAAGATCTAGCACTAACCGTGTTTGATTTAGAGTTCCAAATACATGTATCCGTATAGGAGAAAACAGAGTGAAACCTAAAAATGAAAACGTTTACTGCAAACGAACGGTTTAACCTAGAAGAACGAAATATGGTGAGCTAAGTGGGATTGGTGTACTGATCATTACCTGAAAGTATCATCAAGATTGGGTGAAAAAAATGTTTCCTGTGATTTCAGGCCAATCGTAGTTTTTTGGAAGCTTGGCAAACCCTCTCCATGAAAGTGATTTTCGCCAGTCTCTGCTTAGGGCTACATCAACAGCAAACAAATCATAGAGATAGAACTTGAAACTGCTTTATTGTGTCAAGTGTCAAAGAGCTAGCAGAAAACGTGTTTGATTTAAAGTTCCAAATACATGTATATGTATAGAAGAAAAGAGATTGAAACCTAAAAATGAAAATGGTTACTGCAAACGAACGGTTAAGCCTAGAAAAACGAAATTTGGTGAGCCAAGTGGAATTGGTGTATTGATCATTACCTTAAAGTATCATCAAGTTTGGGTGAAAAAATGTTTCCTGAGATTTCAGGCCAATCGTAGTTTTTTGGAAGGTTGGCAAACCCTCTTCAGGAAAGTGATTTTCGCCAGTCTCTGCTTAGGGCTACATCAACAGCAAACAAACCATAGAGATAGAACTTGAAACTGCTTTATTGTGTCAAGTTTCAAAGAGCTAGCACAAACCGTGCTTGATTAAGTGTTCCAAATACATGTATCCCTATAATAGAAAACAGAGTGAAACCTAAAAATGAAAACGTTTTCTGAAAACGAACGGTTTAACCTAAAAGAACGAAATTTGGTGAGCCAAGTGGGATTGGTGTACTGATCATTACCTGAAAGTATCATCAAGATTGGGTGAAAAAATGTTTGCTGAGATTTCAGGCAAATCGTAGTTTTTTGGAAGCTTGGCAACCCGTCTTCAGGAAAGTGATTTTTGCCAGTCTCTGCTTAGGGCTACATCAACAGCAAACAAACCATAAAGACAGAACTTGAAACTTCTTTATTGTGTCAAGTTTCAAAGAGCTAACAACAACCCTGTTTGATTTAGAATTACAAATACATGTATCCGGATAGGAGTAAAGAGAGTGAAACCTAAAAATGAAAACGGTTACTGCAAACGAACGGTTTAACCTAGAAGAACAAAATTTGGTGAGCCAAGTGGGATTGGTGTACTGATCATTACCTGAAAGTATCATCAAGATTGAGTGAAAAAATGTTTCCTGAGATTTCAGGCCAATCGTAGTTTTTTGGAAGCTTGGCAAACCCTCTCCTGGAAAGTGATTTTCACCAGTCTCTTCTTTAGGCTACAACAACAGTAAACAAACCAAAAAGATAGAACTTGAAACTGCTTTATTGTGTCAAGTTTCAAAGAGCTAGCACAAACCGTGTTTGATTTAGAGTTCCAAATACATGTATCCATATAGGAGAAAAGAGAGTGAAACCTAAAAATGTAAACGGTTACTGCGAACGAACGCTTAAACCTAGTTGAACGAAATTTGGTGAGCCAAGTGGGATTGGTGTACTGATCATTACCTGAAAGTATCATCAAGATTGGATGAAAAAATGTTTGCTGAGATTTCAGGCAATTTGTACTTTTTGGAAGCTTGGCAACCTCTCTCCAGGAAAGTGATTTTCGCCAGTCTCTGCTTAGGCTACATCAACAGCAAACAAACCAGAGAGATAGAACTTGAAACTGCTTTATTGTGTCAAGTATCAAAGAGCTAGCACAAACCGTGCTTGATTTACAGTTCCAAATACATGTATCCGAATAGGAGAAAAGAGAGTGAAACCTAAAAATGTAAACAGTTACTGCAAACGAACGGTTTAACCTAGAAGAACGAAATTTGGTGAGCCAAATGGGATTGGTGTACTGATCATTTCCTGAAAGTATCATCAAAATTGGGTGAAAAAAATGTTTGCTGAGATTTCAGGCCAATCGTAGTTTTTTGGAAGCTTGGCAACCCCTCTTCAGGAAAGGGATTTTCGCCATTCTCTGCTTAGGGCTACATCAACAACAAACAAACCATAGAGATAGAACTTGAAAGTGCGTTAATGTGTCAAGTTTCAAAGAGCTAGCACAAACCGTGTTTGATTTAGAGTTCCAAATACATGTATCCATATAGGAGAAAACAGAGTGAAACCTAAAAATGAAAACGTTTACTGCAAACGAACGGTTTGACTTAGAAGAACGAAATTTGGTGAACCAAGTGGGATTGGTGTACTGATCATTACCTGAAAGTATCATCAAGATTGGGTGAAAAAATGTTTCCTGAGATTTCAGATGAATCGTAGTTTTTTGGAAGCTTGGCAACCCCCTCTCCAGGAAAGTGATTTTCGCCAGTCTCTGCTTAGGGCTACATCAACAGCAAACAAACCATATAGATAGAATTTGAAACTGCTTTATTCTGTCAAGCTTGAAAGACCTAGCACAAAACGTGTTTGATTTAGAGTTCCAAATACATGTTTCCATATAGGAGAAAACCGAGTGAAACCTAAAAATGAAAACGGTTACTGCAAACGAACGGTTTAACCTAGAAGAACGAAATTTTTTGAGCCAAGTTGGATAGGTGTACTGATCATTACCTGTAAGTATCATAAAGATTGGGTGAAAAAATGTTTGCTGAGATTTCAGGAAAATCGTACTTTTTTGGAAGCTTGGCAACCCCTCTCCAGGAAAGTTTTTTTCGCCAGTCTCTGCTTAGGGCTACATAAACAGCAAACAAACCATAGAGACAGAACTTGAAACTGCTTTATTGTGTCAAGTTTAAAAGAGCTACCACCAACCGTGTTTGATTTAGAGTTCCAAATACATGTATATGTATAGGAGAAAATAGAGTGAAACCTAAAAATGAAAACGTTTACTGCAAACGAACGGTTTAACCTAGAAGAAGGAAATTTGGTGAGCCAAGTTGGATTGGTGTACTGATCATTACCTGAAAGTATCATCAAGATTGGGTGAAAAAATGTTTCCTAAAATTTCAGGCCAATCGTACTTTTTGGAAGCTTGGCAACCCCTCTTCAGGAAAGTGATTTTCGCCAGTCTCTGCTTAGGGCTACATCAACAGCAAACAAACCATAAAGATAGAACTTTAAACTGCTTTATTCTGTGAAGTTTCAAAGATCTAGCACAAACGGTGTTTGATTTAGAGTTCCAAATACATGTATCAGTATAGGAGAAAACAGAGTGAAACCTATAAATGAAAACGTTTACTGCAAACGAATGGTTTAACCTAGAAAAACGAAATTTGTTGAGCCAAGTGGGATTGGTGGACTGATCATTACCTGAAAGTATCATCAAGATTGGGTGAAAAAATGTTTCCTGAGATTTTAGGAAAATCGTACTTTTTTGGAAGCTTGGCAACCCCTCTCCAAGAAAGTGATTTTCGCCAGTCTCTGCTTAGGGCTACATCAACAGCAAACAAACCATAGAGATAGAACTTGAAACTGCTTTATTGTGTCAAGTTTCAAAGAGCTAGCACAAACCGTGTTTGATTTAGAGTTCCAAATACATATATCCGTATGGGAGAAAAGAGAGTGAAACCTAAAAATATAAATGTTTACTGCAAAAGAACGGTTTAACCTAGAAGAACGAAATTTGGTGAGCCAAGTGGGATTGGTGTACTGATCATTACCTGAAAGTATCATCAAGATTGGGTGAAAAAATGTTTCCTAAAATTTCAGGCCAATCGTAGTTTTTTGAAAGCTTGGCAACCCCTCTCCAGGAAAGTGATTTTCGCCAGTCTCTGCTTAGGGCTACATCAACAGCAAACAAACCATAGAAATGGAACTTGAAACTGCTTTATTGTGTCAAGTTTCAAAGAGCTAGCACAAACCGTGTTTGATTTAGAGTTCCAAATACATGTATCTCTATAGGAGAAAACAGTGTGAAACCTAAAAATGAAAACGGTTACTGCAAACGAACGGTTTAACCTAGAAGAACGAAATTTGGTGAGCCACGTGGGATTGGTGTAGTGATCATTACCTGAAAGTATCAAAAAGATTGGGTAAAAAAATGTTTCCTGAGATTTCAGGACCTTCGTAGTGTTTTGGAAGCTTGGCATCCCCTCTCCAGGTAAGTGATTTTCGCCAGTTTCTGATTAGGGCTACATCAACAGCAAACAAACTATAGAGATAGAACTTAAAACTGCTTTATTGTGTCAAGTTTCAAAGAGCTAGCACAAACCGTGTTTGATTTAGAGATCCAAATACATGTATCCTTATAGGAGAAAACATAGTAAAACCTAAAAATGAAAACGTTTACTGCAAAGGAACGTTTTAACCTAGAAGAACGAAATTTGGTGAGCCACGTGGGATTGGTGTAGTGATCATTAACTGAAAGTATCATCAAGATTGGGTGAAAAAATATTTGCTGAGATTTCAGGCAAATTGTAGTTTTTTGGAAGCTTGGCAACCCCTTTCCGGGAAAGTGATTTTCGCCAGTCTCTGCTTAGGGCTACATCAACAGAAAAAAAACCATAGTGAAAGAACTTGAAACTGCTTTATTTTGTCAAGTTTCAAAGAGCTTGCACAAACCGTGTTTGAGTTAGAGTTCCAAATACATGTATCCGTATAGGATAAAACAGAGTGAATCCTAAAAATGAAAACGGTTACTGCAAAGGAACGGTTTAACGTAGAAGTACGAAATTTGGTAGGCCAAGTGGGATTGGTGTACTTATCATTACCTGAAAGTATCATCAAGATTGGGTGAAAAAATGTTTGCTGAGATTTCAGGCAAAACGTAGTTTTTTGGAAGCTTGGCAAACCCTCTCCAGGAAAGTGATTTTCGCCAGTCTCTGCTTAGGGCTACATCAACAGCAAACAAACCATAGAGATAGAACTTGAAACTGCTTTATTGTGTCAAGTTTCAAAGAGCTAGTACAAACCGTTTTTGATTTAGAGTTCGAAATACATGTATATGTATAGGAAAAAAGAGAGTGAAACCTAAAAATGAAAACGTTTACTGCAAACGAACTATTTAACCTAGAAGAACGAAATTTGGTGAGCCAAGTGGGATTGGTTTACTGATCATTACTGAAAGTATCATCAAGATTGGGTAAAAAAATGTTTCCTGAGATTTCAGGCCAATCGTACTTTTTGGAAGCTTGGCAACCCCTCTTCAGGGAAGTGATTTTCGCCAGTCTCTGCTTAGGGCTACAGCAACAGCAAACAAACCATAAAGATAGAACTTTAAACTGCTTTATTCTGTCAAGTTTCAAAGATCTAGCACAAACCGTGTTTGATTTAGAATTCCAAATACATGTATCAGTATAGGAGAAAAGACAGTGAAACATAAAAATGAAAAAGTTTTGTGTAAACGAACGGTTTAACCTAGAAGAACGACATTTGGTGTGACAAGTGGGATTGGTGTACTGATCATTACCTGAAAGTATCATCATGATTGGGTGAAAAAATGTTTCCTGAGATTTCAGGCCAATCGAAGTTTTTTAGAAGCTTGGCAACCCCTCTTCAGGAAAGTGATTTTCGCTAGTCTCTGCTTAGGGCTACATCGACAGCTAACAAACCATAGAGATAGAACTTGAAACTGCTTTATTGTGTCAAGTTTCAAAGAGCTAGCAGAAACCCTGTTTGATTTAGAGTTCCAAATACATGTATCCCTATAGGAGAAAACATAGTAAAACCTAAAAATGAAAACGGTTACTGCAAAGGAACGGTTTAACCTAGAAGAACGAAATTTGGTGATCCAACTGGGATTGGTGTACTGATCATTACCTGAAAGTATCATCAAGATTGGGTGAAAAAATATTTGCTGAGATTTCAGGCAAATCATACTTTTTTGGAAGCTTGGCAACCCCTCTCCAGGAAAGTGATTTTCGCCAGTCTCTGCTTAGGGCTACAAAAACAGGAAACAAACCATAGAGAAAGAACTTGAAACTGCTTTATTCTATCAAGTTTCAAAGAGGTAGCACAAACCGTGTTTGATTTAGAGTTCAAAATACATGTATCCGTATAGGAGAAAACAGAGTGAAACCTAAAAATGAAAACGGTTACTGCAAACGAACGGTTTTACCTAGAAGAACAAAATTTGGTGAGCCAAGTGGGATTGGTGTACTGATAATTACCTGAAAGTATCATCAAGATTGGGTGAAAAAATGTTTCCTGAGATTTCCGGCCAATAGTAGTGTTTTGGAAGCTTGGCAACCCCTCTCCAGGGAAGTAATTTTTGCCAGTCTCTGCTTAGGGCTACATCAACAGCAAACAAATCATAGAGATAGAACTTGAAACTGCTTTATTGTGTCAAGTTTCAAAGAGCTAGCACAAACCGTGTTTGATTTATAGTTCCAAATACATATATCCGTATAGGAGAAACATAGTGAAACCTAAAAATGAAAATGTTTACAGCAAACGAACGGTTTAACCTAAAAGAACGAAATTTGGTGAGCCAAGTGGGATCGATGTACTGATCATTACCTGAAATTGTCATCAAGACAATTTATCATCAAGATGGGGTGAAAAAATATTTCCTGAGATTTCCGGCCAATCGTAGTTTTTTGGAAGCTTTGCAACCCCTCCCTAGGAAAGTGATTTTCGCCAGTCTTTGCTTGAGGCTACATCAACAGAAAACAAACCATAGAGATAGAACTTGTAACTGCTTTATTGTGTCAAGTTTTAAAGAGCTAGCACAAACCGTGTTTGATTTAGAGTTCCAAATACATGTATGCGTATAGGAGAAAACAGAGTGAAACCTAAAAATGAAAACGGTTACTGCAAACGAACGGTTTAACCTAAAAGAACGAAATTTGGTGAGCCAAGTGGGATTTGTGTACTGATCATTACCTGAAAGTATCATCAAGATTGGGTGAAAAATTTTCCTGAGATTTCAGGCCAATCCTAGTTATTTGGAAGCTTGGCAACCCCTCTTCAGGAAAGTGATTTTCGCCAGACTCTGCTTAGGGCTACATCAACAGCAAACAAACCATAGAGATAAAACTTGAAACTGCTTTATTGTGTCAAGTTTCAAAGAGCTAGCACAAGCCGTGTTTAATTTAGAGTTCCAAATACATGTATCTGTATAAGAGAAAACAGAGTGAAACCTAAAAATGAAAACGGTTACTGCAAACGAACGGTTTAACCTAGAAGTACGATATTTGGTAGGCCAAGTGGGATTGGAGTAGTGATCATTAACGGAAAGTGTCATCAAGATTGGGTGAAAAAATGTTTGCTGAGATTTCAGGCAAATGGTAGTTTTTTGGAAGCTTGGCAACCCCTCTCCAGGAAAGTGATTTTCGCCAGTCTCTGCTTAGGGCTACATCAACAGCAAACAAACCATAGAGAAAGAACTTGAAACTGCTTTATTCTGTCAAGTTTTAAAGAGCTAGCACAAACCGTGTTTGATTTAGAGTTCCAAATACATGTATCCGTATAGGAGAAAAGAGAATGAAACCTAAAAATGAAAACGGTTACTGCAAACGAATGGTTTAACCTAGAAGAACGAAATTTGGTGAGCCAAGTGGGATTGGTGTACTGATCATTACCTGAAAGTATCATCAAGATTAGGTGAAAAAATGTTTCCTGAGATTTCAGGCCAATCGAAGTTTTTTGGAAGCTTGGCAACCCCTATTCAGGAAAGTGATTTTCGACAGTCTCTGCTTAGGGCTACATCAACAACAAACAAATCATAGAGATAGAAGTTGAAACTGCTTTATTGTGTCAAGTTTCAAAGAGCTAGCACAAACTGTGTTTGATTTAGAGTTCCAAATACATGTATATGTATAGGAGAAAACAGAGTGAATCCTAAAAATGAAAACGGTTACTGCAAACGAATGGTTTAACCTAGAAGAACGAAATTTGGTGAGCCAAGTGGGATTGGTGTACTGATCATTACCTGAAAGTATCATCAAGATTGGGTGAAAAAATGTTTGCTGAGATTTCAGGCCAATCGAAGTTTTTTGGAAGCTTGGCAACCCCTCTTCAGGAAAGTGATTTTCGCCAGTCTCTTCTTAGGGCTACATCAACAGCAAACAAACCATAGAGATAGAACTTGAAACTGCTTTATTGTGTCAAGTTTCAAAAAGCTAGCCCAAACCGTGTTTGATTTAGAGTTCCAAACACATGTATTAGTATAGGAGAAAACATAGTAAAACCTATAAATAAAAACGGTTACTGCAAACGAACGGTTTAACCTAGAAGTACGATATTTGGTAGGCCAAGTGGGATTTGTGTAGTGATCATTACCTGAAAGTATCATCAAGATTGGGTGAAAAAATGTTTGCTGAGATTTCAGGAAAATGGTAGTTTTTTGGAAGCTTAGCAAACCCTCTCCAGGAAAGTGATTTTCGCCAGTCTCTGCTTAGGGCTAAATCAACAGCAAACAAACCATAGAGATACAACTTGAAACTGCTTTATTTTTTCAAGTTTCAAGGAGCTAGCACAAACCGTGTTTGATTTAGAGTTCCAAATACATGTATATGTATAGGAGAAAAGAGCGTGAAACCTAAAAATGAAAACGGTTACTGCAAACGAACGGTTTAACCTAGAAGAACAAAATTTGCTGAGCCAAGTGGGATTGGTGTACTGATCATTACCTGAAAGTATCATCAAGATTGGGTGAAAAAATATTTGCTGAGATTTCAGGCAAATCATACTTTTTTGGAAGCTTGGCAACTCCTCTAGAGGAAAGTGATTTTCGCCAGTCTCTGCTTAGGGCTACAAAAACAGCAAACAAACCATAGCGAAAGAACTTGAAACTGCTTTATTCTATCAAGTTTCAAAGAGGTAGCACAAACCGTGTGTGATTTAGAGTTCAAAATACATGTATCCCTGTAGGAGAAAACAGAGTGAAACCTAAAAATGAAAACGGTTACTGCAAACGAACGGTTTTACCTAGAAGAACAAAATTTGGTGAGCCAAGTGGGATTGGTGTACTGATCATTACCTGAAAGTATCATCAAGATTGGGTGAAAAAATGTTTCCTGAGATTTCAGGCCAATAGTAGTGTTTTGGAAGCTTGGCAACCCCTCTCCAGGCAAGTGATTTTTGCCAGTCTCTGCTTAGGGCTACATCAACAGCAAACAAACAATAGAGATAGAACTTGAAACTGCTTTATTGTGTCAAGTTTCAAAGAGTTAGCACAAACTGTGTTTGATTTAGAGTTCCAAATACATGTATATGTATAGGAGAAAAGAGAGTGAAACCTAAAAATGAAAAAGTTTAGTGTAAACGAAGGGTTTAACCTAGAAGAACGATATTTGGTAGGCCAAGTGGGATTGGTGTACTGATCATTACCTGAAAGTATCATCAAGATTGGGTGATAAAATGTTTCCTGAGATTTCAGGCCATTCGAAGATTTTTGGAAGCTTGGCAACCCCTCTTCAGGAAAGTGATTTTCACCAGTCTCTGCTTAGGGGTACATCAACAGCAAACAAACCATAGAGATAGAACTTGAAACTGCTTTATTGTGTCAAGTTTCAAAGAGCTAGCACAAACCGTGTTTGATTTAGAGTTCCAAATACATGTATCCATATAGGAGAAAACATAGTAAAACCTAAAAATGAAAACGGTTACTGCAAAGGAACGGTTTAACCTAGAAGAATGAAATTTGGTGGTCCAAGTTGGATTGGTGTAGTGATCATTACCTGAAAGTATCATCAAGATTGGGTTAAAAAAAAATTGCTGAGATTTCAGGCAAATCATACTTTTTTGGAAGCTTGGCAACCCCTCTCCAGGAAAGTGATTTTCGCCAGTCTCTGCTTAGGGTTACAAAAACAGCAAACAAACCATAGAGAAAGTACTTGAAACTGCTTTATTCTATCAAGTTTCAAAGAGGTAGCACAAACCGTGTTTGATTTAGAGTTAAAAATACATGTATCCGTATAGGAGAAAACAGAGTGAAACCTAAAAATGAAAACGGTTACTTCAAACGAACGGTTTAACCTAGAAGAACAAAATTCGGTAGCCAAGTGGGATTCGTGTCCTGATCATTACCTGAAAGTATCATCAGATTGGGTGAAAAAATGTTTCCTGAGATTTCAGGAAAATAGTAGTGTTTTGGAAGCTTGGCAACCCCTTTCCCGGAAAGTGATTTTTGCCAGTCTCTGCTTAGGGCTACATCAACAGCAAACAAAAAATAGAGATAGAACTTGAAACTGCTTTATTGTGTCAAGTTTCAAAGAGCTAGCACAAACTGTGTTTGATTTAGAGTTCCAAATACAAGTGTATGTATAGGAGAAAACAGAGTGAAACCTAAAAATGAAAACGGTTACTGCAAACGAACGGTTTAACCTAGAAGAACGAAATTTGCTGAGCCAAGTGGGATTGGTGTACTGATCATTACCTGAAAGTATCATCAAGATTGGGTAAAAAAATGTTGGCTGAGATTTCTGGCAATTCGTAGTTTTTTGGAAGCTTGGCAAACCCTCTCCAGGAAGTGATTTCCGCCAGTCTCTGCTTAGGGCTACATCAACAGCAAACAAACCATAGAGATAGAACTTGAAACTGCTTTATTGTGTCAAGTTTCAAAGAGCTAGCACAAACCGTGTTTGATTTAGAGTTCCAAATACATGTATCCGTATAGGAGAAAACAGAGTGAAACCTGAAAATGAAAACGGTTACTGCAAACGAACGGATTAACCTAAATAAAAAAATTTGGTGAGCCAAGTGGGATTGGTGTACTGATCATTACCTGAAAATATCATCAAGGTTGGGTGAAAAAATGTTTCCTGAGATTTAAGGCCAATCGAATTCTTTTGGAAGCTTGGCAAACCCTCTCCAGGAAAGTGATTTTCGCCAGTCTTTGCTTAGGGCTACATCAACAGCAAACAAACCATAGAGATAGAACTTGAAACTGCTTTATTTTATCAAGTTTTAAAAAGCTAGCACAAACCATGTTTGATTTAGAGTTCCAAATACATGTATCCGTATAGGAGAAAACAGAGTGAAACCTAAAAATGAAAACGGTTACTGCAAACGAACGGTTTAACCTAAAAGAACGAAATTTGGTGAGCCAAATTGGAATGGTGTACTGATCATTACCTGAAAGTATCATCAAGATTGGGTGAAAAATTTCCTGAGATTTCAGGCAAATCCTAGTTTTTTGGAAACTTGGCAACCCCTCTTCAGGAAAGTGATTTTCGCCCGACTCTGCTTAGGGCTACATCAACAGCAAACAAACCATAGAGAAAGAACTTTAAAATGCTTTATTGTGTCAAGTTTCAAAGAGCTAGCACAAACCGTGTTTGATTTAGAGTTCCAAATACATGTATCTGTATAGGAGAAAACTCAGTGAAACCTAAAAATGAAAACGGTTACTGCAAACGAACGATTTAACCTAGGAGAACGAAATTTGGTGAGCCATTGGGATTGGTGTACTGATCATTACCTGAAAGTATCATCAAGATTGGGTGAAAAAATGTTTCCTGAGATTTCAGGAAATTCGTAGTTTTTTGTAATATTGGCAACCCCTCTCCAGGAAAGTGATTTTCGCCAGTCTCTGCTAAGGGCTAAATCAACATCAAACAAACCATATAGATAGAACTTGAAACTGCTTTATTGTGTCATGTTTCAAAGAGCTAGAACAAACCGTGTTTGATTTAGATTTCCAAATACGTGTATCCGTATAGGAGAAAAAAGAGTGAAACCTAAAAATGAAAACGGTTACTGCAAACGAACGGTTTAACCTAGAAGAACGAAATTTGGTGAGCCACGTGGGATTGGTGTAGTGATCATTAACTGAAAGTATCATCAAGATTGGGTGAAAAAATGTTTCCTGAGATTTCAGGCCAATCGTAGTTTTTTGGAAGCTTGGCAACCCCTCTCCAGGAAAGTGATTTTCGCCAATCTCTGCTAAGGGCTACATCAACAGCAAACAAACCATAGAGATAGAACTTGAAATTGCTTTATTGTGTCAAGTTTCAAAGAGCTAGCACAAACCGTGTTTGATTTATACTTCCAAATACATATATTCGTATAGGAGAAAACAGAGTGAAACCTGAAAATGATAACGGGTACTGCAAACGAACGGTTTAACCTAGAAGAACGAAATTTGGTGAGCATAGTGGGATTGGTGTACTGATCATTACCTGAAAGTATCATCAAGATTGGGTGAAAAAATGTTTGCTGAGATTTAATGCAAATCGTTCTTTTTGGATGCTTGGCAACCTCTCTCCAGGAAAGTGATTTTCGCCAGTCTCTGCTTAGGGCTACATCAACAGCAAACAAACCATAGAGACAGAACTTAAAACTACTTTATTGTGACTAGTTTCAAAGAGCTAGCACAAACCGAGTTTGATTTATACTTCCAAATACATGTATCCGTAAAGGAGAAAAGAGAGTAAAACCTAACAATGAAAACGTTTACTGCAAACGAACAATTTAACCTAGAAGAACGAAATTTTGTGAGCCAAGTGGGATTGGTGTAGTGATCATTACCTGAAAGTATCATCAAGATTGGGTGAAAAAATGTTTGCTGAGATATCAGGCAAATCGTACTTATTGGAAGCATAGCAACCCCTCTCCAGGAAAGTGATTTTCGCCAGTCTCTGCTTAGAGCTACATCAACAGCAAACAAACCATAGAGAAAGAACTTTAAAATGCTTTATTGTGTCAAGTTTCAAAGAGCTAGCACAAACCGTGTTTGATTTAGAGTTCCAAATACATGTATCTGTATAGGAGAAAACTCAGTGAAACCTAAAAATGAAAACGGTTACTGCAAACGAACGATTTAACCTAGGAGAACGAAATTTGGTGAGCCATTGGGATTGGTGTACTGATCATTACCTGAAAGTATCATCAAGATTGGGTGAAAAAATGTTTCCTGAGATTTCAGGCCAATCGTAATTTTTGGAAACTTGGCAACCCTTCTCCAGGAAAGTGATTTTCTCCATTCTCTGCTTAGGGCTACATCAACAGCAAACAAACCATAGAGAAAGAACTTGAAACTGCTTTATTCTGTCAAGTTTCAAAGAGCTACAATAAACCGTGTTTGATTTAGAGTTCCAAATACATGTATCTGTATAGTATAAAACAGAGTGTAACCTAAAAATGAAAACGTTTACTGCAAACGAACGGTTTAACCAAGAAGAACAAAATTTGGTGAGCCAAGTGGGATTGGTGTACTGATCATTAACTGAAAGTACCATCAAGATTGGATGAAAAAATATTTGCTTAGATTTTAGGCCAATCGTAGTTTTTTGGAAGCTTGGCAACCCCTCTCCAGGAAAGAGTTTTTCACCAGTCTCTGCTTAGGGCTACATCAACAGCAAACAAACCATACAGATAGAACTTGAAACTGCTTTATTGTGTCAAGTTTCAAAGAGCTAGCAAAAACCGTGTTTGATTTAGAGTTCTAAATACATGTATCCGCATTTGAGAAAACAGAGTGAAACCTAAAAATGAAAACGGTTACTGCAATCGAACGGTTTTAACCTAGAAGAAAGAAATTTGGTGAGCCAAGTGGGATTGGTGTACCGATCATCAACTGAAAGTACCATCAAGATTGGGTAAAAAAATGTTTCCTGAGATTTCAGGCCAATCGTAGTTTTTTGGAAACTTGGCAACCCTTCTCCAGGAAAGTGATTTTCTCCATTCTCTGCTTAGGGCTACATCAACAGCAAACAAACCATAGAGAAAGAACTTGAAACTGCTTTATTCTGTCAAGTTTCAAAGAGCTACAATAAACCGTGTTTGATTTAGAGTTCCAAATACATGTATCTGTATAGTATAAAACAGAGTGTAACCTAAAAATGAAAACGTTTACTGCAAACGAACGGTTTAACCAAGAAGAACAAAATTTGGTGAGCCAAGTGGTATTGGTGTACTGATCATTAACTGAAAGTACCATCAAGATTGGATGAAAAAATATTTGCTTAGATTTTAGGCCAATCGTAGTTTTTTGGAAGCTTGGCAACCCCTCTCCAGGAAAGAGATTTTCACCAGTCTCTGCTTAGGGCTACATCAACAGCAAACAAACCATACAGATAGAACTTGAAACTGCTTTATTGTGTCAAGTTTCAAAGAGCTAGCACAAAACGTGTTTGATTTAGAGTTCCAAATATATATATCCATATAGGAGAAAACAGAGTGAAACCTAAAAATGAAAACGGTTACTGCAATCAAACAGTTTAACCTAGAAGAACGAAATTTGGTGAGCCAAGTGGGATTGGTGTACTGATCATTAACTGAAAGTAACATCAAGATTGGGTGAAAAAAGGTTTCCTGAGATTTCAGGCCAATCGTATTTTTTTTGAAGCTTGGCCACCACTCTCGAAGAAAGTGATTTTCGCCAGTCTCTGCTTAGAACTACATCAACAGCAAACAAACCATAGAGAGAGAACTTAAAACTGCTTTATTGTGTCAAGTTTCAAAGAGCTAGCAGAAACCGTGTTTGATTTAGAGTTCCAAATACATGTATCTGTATAGAAGAAAACAGAGTGAAACCTAAAAATGAAAACGTTTACTGCAAACGAACGGTTTAACCTAGAAGAACAAAATTTGGTGAGCCAAGTGGGATTGTTGTACTGATCATTACCTGGAAGTATCATGAAGATTGGGTACAAAAATGTTGCCTAAGATTTCAGGCTAATCGTAGTGTTTTGGAATCTTGGCTACCCCTCTCCAGGAAAGTGATATTCGCCAGTCTCTGCTTAGGGCTACATCAACAGCAAACAAACCATAGAGAGAGAACTTAAAACTGCTTTATTGTGTCTAGTTTCAAAAGGTAGCACAAACCGTGTTTGATTTAGTGTTCCAAATACATGTATCTGTATAGGAGAAAACAGAGTGAAACCTAAAAATTAAAACGGTTACTGCAAATGAACGGTTTAACCTAGAAGAACGAAATTTTGTGAGCCAAGTGGGATTGGTGGACTGATCATTACCTGAAAGTATCATCAAGAGTGGGTGAAAAAATGTTTGCTGAGATTTCAGGCAAATCGTACTTTTTTGGAAGCTTGGCAAAACCTTTTAAGGAAAGTGATTTTCGCCAGTCTCTGCTTAGGGCTACATCAACATCAAACAAACCATATAAATAGAACTTTAAACTGCTTTATTGTGTCATGTTTCAAAGAGCTAGAACAAACCGTGTTTGATTTAGATTTCCAAATACGTGTATCCGTATAGGAGAAAAAAGAGTGAAACCTAAAAATGAAAACGGTTACTGCAAACGAACAGTTTAACCTAGAAGAACGAAATTTGGTGAGCCACGTGGGATTTGTGTAGTGATCATTAACTGAAAGTATCATCAAGATTGGGTGAAAAAATGTTTCCTGAGATTTCAGGCCAATCGTAGTGTTTTGGAAACTTGGCAACAACTCTCCAGGAAAGTGATTTTCGCCAGTCTCTGCTTAGGGCTACATCAACTGCAAACAAACCATAGAGATAGAAGATAAAACTGCTTTATTGTGTCAAGTTTCAGAAGGTAGCACAAACCGTGTTTGATTTAGATTCCAAATACATGTATCGGTATAGGAGAAAACAGAGTGAAACCTAAAAATGAAAACGGTTACTGCAAACGAACGATTTAACCTAGAAGAACGAAATTTGGTCAGCCAAGTGTAACTGGTGTACTGATCATTACCTGAAATTATCATCAAGATTGGGTGAACAAATATTTGCTGAGATTTCAGGCAAATGGTAGTTTTTTGGAAGCTTGGCAACCCCTCTTCAGGAAAGTGATTTTCGCCAGTCTCTGCTTAGGGCTACATCAACAGCAAACAAAACCATAGAGATAGAACTTGAAACTGCTTCATTGTGTCAAGTTTCAAAGAGCTAGCCCAAACCGTGTTTGATTTAGAGTTCCAAATACATGTATCCGTACAGGAGAAAACAGAGTGAAACCTAAAATGAAAACGGATACTGCAAACGAACGGTTTAATCTAAAAGGACGAAATTTGGTGAGCTAAGTGGGATTGGTGTACTGATCATTACCTGAAAGTATCATCAAGATTTGGTGAAAAAAATGTTTGCTGAGATTTCAGGCCAATCGTAGTTTTTTGGAAGCTTGGCAAACCCTCTCCAGGAAAGTGATTTTCGCCAGTCTCTGCTTAGGGCTACATCAACAGCAAATAAACAATAGAGATAGAACGTGAAACTGCTTTATTGTGTCAAGTTTCAAAGAGCTACCACAAACCGTGTTTGATTTAGAGTTCCAAATACATGTATCCCTATAGGAGAAAACAGAGTGAAACCTCAAAATGAAACCGGTTACTGCAAACGAACGGTTTAACCTAGACGAACAAAATTTGGTGAGCCAAGTGGGATTGGTGTACTGATCATTACCTTGAAGTCTAATCAAGATTGGGTGAAAAAATATTTCCTGAGATTTCAGGCCATTCGTACTTTTTTAGAAGCTTGGCAACCCCTCTCCAGGAAAGTGATTTTCGCCAGTCTCTGATTAGGGCTACATCAAGAGCTAACAAACCATAGAGGTAGAACTTGAAACTGCTTTATTGTGTCAAGTTTGAAAGAGCTAGCACAAACCGTGTTTGATTTAGAGTTTCAAATACATGTATCTGTATAGGAGAAAACAGAGTGAAACCTAAAAATGAAAACGGTTACTGCAAACGAACGGTTTAACCTAGAAGAACAAAATTTGGTGAGCCAAGTGGGATTTGTGTAATGATCATTACGTGAAAGTATCATCAAGATTGGGTGAAAAAATGTTTGCTGATATTTCATGCAAATCGTTCTTTTTGGATGCTTGGCAACCCCTCTCCAGGAAAGTGATTTTCTCCAGTCTCTGCTTAGGGCTACATCAACAGCAAACAAACCATAGAGATAGAACTTCAAACTGCTTTATTTTGTCTAGTTTCAAAGAGCTAGCACAAACCGAGTTTGATTTATTCTTCCAAATACATGTATCCGTATAGGAGAAAAAAGAGTGAAACCTAACAATGAAAACGTTTACTGCAAACAAACAATTCAACCTAGAAGAACGAAATTTTGTGAGCCAAGAGGGATTGGTGTAGTGATCATTACCTGAAAGTATCATCAAAACTGGGTGAAAAAATGTTTGCTGAGATTTCAGGCAAATCCTACTTATTGGAAGCTTGGCAACCCCTCTCCAGGAAAGTGAATTTCGCCAGTCTCTGCTTAGGGCTACATCAACAGCAAACAAACCATAGAGATAGAACTTGAATCTGCTTTATTG
>NC_135483.1:85338496-85366827 GCF_052094955.1 Ictidomys tridecemlineatus
CTAAGCAGAGACTGGCGAAAATCACTTTCATGGAAAGGGGTTGCCAAGCTTCCAAATAACTACGAGTTGCCTGAAATCTCAGCAGACATTTTTTCACCCAATCTTGAGGATTCTTTCAGGTAATGATCAGTACACCAAAACCACTTGGCTCACCAAATTTCGTTCTTCTAGGTTAAACCGTTCGTTTGCAGTAACCGTTTTCATTTTTAGGTTTCACTCTGTTTTCTCCTATAGGGATACATGTTTTTGGAACAATAATCAAACACGGTTTGTGCTAGCTCTTTGAACCTTGACACAATAAAGCAGTTTCAAGTTCTATCTCTCTGGTTTGTTTGCTGTTGATGTAGCCCTAAGCAGAGACTGGCGAAAATCACTTTTATGGAAAGGGGTTGCCAATCTTCCAAAAAACTACGAGTTGCCTGAAATCTCAGCAAACATTTTTCACCCAATCTTGATGATTCTTTCAGGTAATGATCAGTACACCAAAACCACTTGGCTCACCAAATTTCGTTCTTCTAGGTTAAACCGTTCGTTTGCAGTAACCGTTTTCATTTTTAGGTTTCACTCTGTTTTCTCCTATAGAAATACAGGTATTTGGAACTCTAAATCAAACACGGTTTGTGCTACCTCTTTGAAACTTGACACAATAAAGCAGTTTCAAGTTCTATCTCTATGGTTTGTTTGCTGTTGATGTAGCCCTAAGCAGAGACTGGCAAAAATCACTTTCATGGAAAGGGGTTGCCAAGCTTCCAAAAAACTACGAGTTGCCTGAAATCTCAGCAAACATTTTTTCACCCAATCTTGATGATTCTTTCAGGTAATGATCAGTACACCAAAACCACTTGGCTCACCAAATTTCGTTCTTCTAGGTTAAACAGTTCGTTTTCAGTAACCGTTTTCATTTTTAGTTTTCACTCTGTTTTCTCCTATAGGGATACATGTGTTTGGAACTCTAAATCAAACACGGTTTGTGCTAGCTCTTTGAAACTTGACACATTAAAGCAGTTTCACGTTCTATCTCTATGGTTTGTTTGCTGTTGATGTAGCCCTAAGCAGAGACTGGCGAATATCACTTTCATGGAAAGGGGTTGCCAAGCTTCCAAAAAACTAAGAGTTGCCTGAAATCTCAGCAAACATTTTTGCACCCAATCTTGATGATTCTTTCAGGTAATGATCAGTACACCAAAACCACTTGGCTCACCAAATTTCGTTTTTCTAGGTTAAACCGTTCGTTTGCAGTAACCGTTTTCATTTTTAGGTTTCACTCTGTTTTCTCCTATAGGGATAAATGTATTTGGGACTCTAAATCAAACACGGTTTGTGCTAGCTCTTTGAAACTTGACACAATAAAGCAGTATCAAGTTCTATCTCTATGGTTTGTTTGCTGTTGATGTAGCCCTAAGCAGAGACTGGCGAAAATCACTTTCATGGAAAGGGGTTGCCAAGCTTCCAAAGAACTACGAGTTGCCAGAAATCTCAGCAAACAGTTTTTCACCCAATCTTGATGATTTTTTCAGGTAATGATCAGTACACCAAAACCACTTGGCTCAACAAATTTCGTTCTTCTAGGTTCAACCGTTTGTTTGCAGTAACCGTTTTCATTTTTAGGTTTCACTCTGTTTTCTCCTATAGGGATACATGTATTTGGAACTCTAAATCAAACACGGTTTGTGCTAGCTCTTTGAAACTTGACACAAAAAGCAGTTTCAAGTTCTATCTCTATCGATTGTTTGCTGTTGATGTATTCCTAAACAGGTACTGGCGAAAATCACTTTCATTGAAAGGGATTGCCAAGCTTCCAAATAACTACTAGTTGCCTGAAATCTCAGCAAACATTTTTTCACCCAATCTTGATGATTCTTTCAGGTAATGATCAGTACACCAAAACCAATTGGCTCACCAAATTTCGTTCTTCTAGGTTAAACCGTTCGTTTGCAGTAACCGTTTTCATTTTTAGGTTTCACTCTGTTTTCTCCTATAGGGATACATGTATTTGGAACTCTAAATCAAACACGGTTTTTGCTAGCTCTTTGAAACTTGACACAATAAAGCAGTTTCAAGTTCTATCTCTATCGATTGTTTGCTGTTGATGTAGACCTAAGCAGAGACTAGCGAAAATCACTTTTATGGAAAGAGGTTGCCAAGCTTCCAAAAAACTACGAGTTGCCTGAAATCTCAGCAAACATTTTTTCACCCAATCTTGATGATTCTTTCAGGTAATGATCAGTACACCAAAACCACTTGGCTCACCAAATTTCGTTCTTCTAGGTTAAACCGTTCGTTTGCAGTAACCGTTTTCATTTTTAGGTTTCACTCTGTTTTCTTCTATAGGGATACATGTATTTGGAACTCTAAATCAAACACGGTTTGTGCTAGCTCTTTGAAACTTGACACAGTAAAGCAGTTTCAAGTTCTTTATATATGGTTTGTTTGCTGTTGATGTAGCCCTAAGCAGAGACTGGCGAAAATCACTTTCATGGAAAGGGGTTGCCAAGCTTCCAAAAAACTACGAGTTGCCTGAAATCTCAGCAAACATTTTTGCACCCAATCTTGATGATTCTTTCAGGTAATGATCAGTACACCAAAACCACTTGGCTCACCAAATTTCGTTCTTCTAGTTTAAACCGTTCGTTGGCAGTAACCGTTTTCATTTTTAGGTTTCACTCTTTTTTCTCCTATAGGGATACATGTATTTGGAACTCTAAATCAAACACGGTTTGTGCTAGCTCTTTTAAACTTGACACAATAAAGCAGTTTCAAGTTCTATCTCTGTGGTTTGTTTGCTGTTGATGTAGCCCTAAGCAGAGACTGGCGAAAATCACTTTCATGGAAAGGGGTTGCCAAGCTTCCAAAAAAATACGAGTTGCCTGAAATCTCAGCAAACATTTTTTCACCCAATGTTTATGATTCTTTCAGGTAATGATCAGTACACCAAAACCACTTGGCTCACCAAATTTCATTCTTCTAGGTTAAACCGTTCATTTGCAGTAACCGTTTTCATTTTTAGGTTTCACTCTGTTTTCTCCTATAGGGATACATGTATTTGGAACTCTAAATCAAACACGGTTTGTGCTAGCTCTTTGAAACTTGACACAAAAAGCAGTTTCAATTTCTATCTCTATGGTTTGTTTGCTGTTGATGTAGCCCTAAGCAGAGATTGGTGAAAATCACTTTCATGGAAAGGGGTTGCCAAGCTTCCAAAAAACTACGAGTTGCCTGAAATCTCAGCAAATATTTTTTCACCCAATCTTGATGATTCTTTCAGGTAATGATCAGTACTCCAAAACCACTTGGCTCACCAAATTTCGTTCTTCTAGGTTAAACCGTTCGTTTGCAGTAACCGTTTTCATTTTTAGGTTTCACTCTGTTTTCTCCTATACGGAAACATGTATTTGGAACTCTAAATCAAACACAGTTTGTGGTAGCTCTTTGAAACATGACAAAATAAAGCAGTTTCAAGTTCTATCTCTATGGTTTGTTTGCTCTTGATCTAGCCCTAAGCAGAGACTGGCGAGAATCACTTTCATAGAAAGGGGTTGCCAAGCTTCCAAACAACTACGAGTTGCCTGAAGTCTGAGCAAACATTTTTTCGCCCAATCTTGATGATTCTTTCAGGTGATGATCAATACACCAAAAGAACTTCGCTCACCAAATTTCGTCCTTCTAGGTTAAACCGTTCGTTTGCAGTAACCGTTTTCATTTTTAGGTTTCACTCTGTTTTCTCCTATACAGATACATGTATTTGGAACTCTAATTCAAACACGGTTTGTGCTAGCTCTTTGAAACTTGACACAATAAAGCAGTGTCAAGTTCTATCTCTATGGTTTGTTTGCTGTTGTTGTAGCCCTAAGAAGAGACTGGCGAGAATCACTTTCATGGAAAGTGCTTGCCAAGTTTCCAAAAAACTACGAGTTGCCTGAAGTCTCAGTAAACATTTTTTCACCCAATCTTGATGATTCTTTCAGGTGATGATCAGTACACCAAAACCAGTTGACCAACCAAATTTCGTTCTTCATGGTTAAACCGTTCGTTTGCAGTAACCGTTTTCATTTTTAGGTTTCACTCTGTTTTCTCCTATACAGATACATGTATTTGGAACTCTAAATCAAACCCGGTTTGTGCTAGCGCTTTGAAACGTGACACAATAAAGCAGTTTCAAGATCTATCTCTATGGTTTGATTGCTGTTTATGTAGCCCTAAGCAGAGACTGCCGAGAATCACTTTCATGGAAAGGGGTTGCCAAGCTTCCAAAAAACTACGAGTTGCCTGAAATCTCAGCAAACATTTTTTCACCCAATCTTGATGATTCTTTCAGGTGTTGATCAGTACACCAAAACCACTTGACTCTATAAATTTCGTTCTTCTAGGTTAAACCGTTCGTTTGCAGTAACCGTTTTCATTTTTAGGTTTCACTCTGTTTTCTCCTATACGGATACAAGTATTTGTAACTCTAAATCAAACACGGTTTGTGCTAGCTCTTTGAAACTTGACACAATAAAGCAGTTTTAAGTTCTATGTGTATGGTTTGTTTGCTGTTGATGTAGTCCTAAGCAGAGTCTGGCGAGAATCAGTTTCATGGAAAGGGGTTGCCAAGCTTCCAAAAAACTACGAGTTGCCTGAAATCACAGCAAATATTTTTTTGCCCAATCTTCATGATTCTTTCAGGTGATGATCAGTACACCAAAACCACTTGGCTCACCAAATTTCGTCCTTCTAGGTTAAACCGTTCGTTTGCAGTAACCGTTTTCATTATTAGGTTTCACTCTGTTTTCTCCTATATGGATACATGTATTTGGAACTCTAAATCAAACACGGTTTGTGCTAGCTCTTTGAAACTTGACAAAATAAAGCAGTTTCAAGTTCTATCTCTATGGATTGTTTCCTGTTGATGTATCCCTAAGCAGAGACTGGCGAGAATCACTTTCATGGAAAGGGGTTGCCAAGCTTCCAAAAAACTAAGAGTTTCCCAAAATCTCAGCAAACATTTTTTCACCCAATCTTGATGATTCTTTCAGGTCTTGATCAGTACACCAAAACAACTTGGCTCTATAAATTTCGTTCTTCTAGGTTAAACCGTTCCTTTGCAGGAAACGTTTTCATTTCTAGGTTTCTTTCTGTTTTCTCCTATATGGATACATGTATTTGGAACTCTAAATCAAACACGGTTTGTGCTAGCTCTTTGAAACTTGACACCATAAAGCAGTTTCAAGTTCTATCTCTGTGTTTTGTTTGCTGTTGATGTACCTATAAGCAGAGAGTGGCGAAAATCACTTTCATGGAAAGGGGTTGCCAAGCTTCCAAAAAACTACGAGTTGCCTGAAATCTCAGCAAACATTTTTTCACCCAATCTTGATGATTCTTTCAGGTGTTCATCAGTACACCAAAACCACTTGACTCTATAAATTTCGTTCTTCTAGGTTAAACCGTTCGTTTGCAGTAACCGTTTTCATTTTTAGCTTTCACTCTGTTTTCTCCTATACGGATACAAGTATTTGTAACTCTAAATCAAACACGGTTTGTGCTAGCTCTTTGAAACTTGACACAATAAAGCAGTTTCAACTTCTATTTCTATGGTTTGTTTGCTGTTGATGTAGTCCTAAGCAGAGACTGGCGAGAATCACTTTCATGGAAAGGGGTTGCCAAGCTTCCAAAAAACTACGAGTTGCCTGAAATCTCAGCAAACATTTTTTCACCCAATCTTGATGATTCTTTCAGGTGATGATCAGTACACCAAAACCACTTGGCTCACCAAATTTCCTTCTTCTAGGTTAAACCGTTCGTTTGCAGTAACCGTTTTCATTTTTAGGTTTCACTCTGTTTTCTCCTATACAGATACATGTATTTGGAACTCTAAATCAAACACGGTTTGTGCTAGCTCTTTGAAACTTGACCCAATAAAGCAGTTTAAAGTTCTATCTCTATGATTTGTTTGCTGTTGATGTACCCCTAAGCAGAGACTGGCGATAATCTCTTTCATGGAAAGGGGTTTCCAAGCTTCCAAAAAACTACGAGTTGCCTGAAATATCAACAAACATTTTTTCACCCAATCTTGATGATTCTTTCAGGTGATGATCAGTACCCAAAACCACTTGGCTCACCAAATTTCGTTCTTCTAGGTTAAACCGTTCGTTTGCAGTAACCGTTTTCATTTTTAGGTTTCACTCTGTTTTCTCCTATAGAAATACAGGTATTTGGAACTCTTAATGAAACACGGTGTGTGCTAGCTCTTTAAAACTTGACACAATAGTGTAGTTTCAAGTTCTATCTCTGTGGTTTGTTTGCTGTTGATGTATCCCTAAACAGAGACTGGCGAGAATCACTTTCATTGAAAGGGGTTGCCAAGCTTCCAAAAAACTACTAGTTGCCTGAAATCTCAGCAAACATTTTTTCACCCAATCTTTCAGGTAATGATCAGTACACCAAAACCACTTGGCTCACCAAATTTCGTTCTTCTAGGTTAAACCGTTCGTTTGCAGTAACCGTTTTCATTTTTAGGTTTCACTCTGTTTTCTCCTATACGGATACATGTATTTGGAACTCTAATTCAAACACGGTTTGTGCTAGCTCTTTGAAACTTGACACAATAAAGCAGTTTCAAGTTCTATCTCTACGGTTTGTTTGCTGTTGATGTAGCCCTAAGAAGAGACTGGCGAGAATCACTTTCATGGAAAGGGGTTGCCAAGCTTCCAAAAAACTACGAGTTGCCTGAAATCTCAGCAAATATTTTTTCACCCAATCTTGATGATTCTTTCAGGTGATGATCAGTACACCAAAACCAGTTGACCAACCAAATTTCGTTCTTCATGGTTAAACCGTTCGTTTGCAGTAACCGTTTTCATTTTTAGCTTTCACTCTGTTTTCTCCTATATGGATACATGTATTTGGAACTCTAAATCAAACACGCTTTGTGCTAGCTCTTTGAAACTTGACACAATAAAGCAGTTTCAAGTTCTATCTCTATGGTTTGTTTGCTGTTGATGTAGCCCTAAGCAGAGACTGGGGAGAATCACTTTCATGGAAAGGGGTTGCCAAGCTTCCAAAAAACTAAGAGTTTCCTGAAATCTCAGCAAACATTTTTTCACCCAAACTTCATGATTCTTTCAGGTGATGATCAGTACACCAAAACCACTTGGCTCACCAAATTTCGTTTTTCTACGTTAAACCGTTCGTTTGCAGTAACCGTTTTCATTTTTAGGTTTCACTCTGTTTTCTCTAATACGGATACATGTATTTGGAACTCAAAATCAAATACGGTTTGTGCTAGCTCTTTGAAACTTGACACAATAAAGCAGTTTCAAGTTCTATCTCTTTGGTTTGTTTGCTGTTGATGTACTCCTAAGCAGAGAGTGGCGAACATCACTTTCATGGAAAGGGGTTGCCAAGCTTCCAAAAAACTACGAGTTGCCTGAAATCTCAGCAAACATTTTTTCACCCAATCTTGATGATTCTTTCAGGTGTTGATCAGTACACCAAAACCACTTGACTCTATAAATTTCGTTCTTCTAGGTTAAACCGTTCGTTTGCAGTAACCGTTTTCATTTTTAGCTTTCACTCTGTTTTCTCCTATACGGATACAAGTATTTGTAACTCTAAATCAAACACGGTTTGTGCTAGCTCTTTGAAACTTGACACAATAAAGCAGTTTCAACTTCTATTTCTATGGTTTGTTTGCTGTTTATATAGTCCTAAGCAGAGACTGGCGAGAATCAGTTTCATGGAAAGGGGTTGCCAAGCTTCCAAAAAACTACGAGTTGCCTGAAATCTCAGCAAACATTTTTTCGCCCAATCTTGATTATTCTTTCAGGTGATGATCAGTACACCAAAACCACTTCGCTCACCAAATTTCGTCCTTCTAGGTTAAACCGTTCGTTTGCAGTAACCGTTTTCATTTTTAGGTTTCACTCTGTTTTCTCCTGTATGGATACATGTATTTGGAACTCTAAATCAAACACGGTTTGTGCTAGCTCTTTGAAACTTGACACAATAAAGCAGTTTCAAGTTCTATCTCTATGGTTTGTTTGCTGTTGATGTAGCCTGCCAAGGCCAATGTCTCGGCTTGGCACCAGAATCACGAGGCACTCACAGCTTTGTAGGTTCAAACAGCAATTCTTTATTCCAGCTCTCACACCACCTCCACACAGGTCCATGGGCAAACGCGTTCTGCTGTCTCCCGCACCAACCACCTACTCCACGAGGCTCTCTCCAAATCCCATTTTAATCTCACGAGAACTCAATGGGAACAAGCAGCAGGAACACCCTAATCCCAGCAATAATCTTCAACTTCTAACTTCCCTAAAACCCATTATCTTAAACCGGCAACGCCTTGAACTCAAGGAGCCGGTTACTTCCTCAAACCTGATCAGCTCTAAACCCAGATCTGCCTAGGTCCTTGAGCAAGGTCACCTCATTAAAGCATGCATGCAATGTCCCATCAAATGTCCTCTAAGCAGCATGGGGTACGCTTGGCAAGGAAATTTCGATGCGTCATTCCTACTTGGTAATGGCCCTCAGCATCTCCCCCCTTCTGATTAATTAAACAACAAGCAATGCGGCTTAGGACCGTGCCTGGTAGGTTGTCCAATTCAACATATGGTTCTTACCCGTCATCGGATGAACTGACCTCTAGGCGTCAGTCCCCTGTCTTAGGTTGAATCCACTGCAATCAGATCAACCCGTCGCTGACTACCGGTCCAGCATTCAGCCATGCTTGTGGATAGGCCTAAGCACCAGTGGGGGGGTGAGGTTCTTGCCTCACCTCTGTTGGCCCCCAAATTTAACCTTGGTGCCAGTGGGGGGGTGAGGTTCTTGCCTCACCTCTGTTGGCCCCCAAATTTTAGACCATCACTAGTAGAAGGGAGGAAGATACAGAAATGCCACGACACCAAGCCAATTGACGGCTCCTTTGGAAAAATTGCATCACTGGTGACACCATCAGCAAAGATGTCAGCATTACCACAATTAACATGGGGTGCGCTGGCAAGGAAATTGCATCACTGGTGACACCATCAGCAAAAATATGCCAGCATTACCACCATTCGCTGCACCAGACGATAGTTCACAATGCATGCAACTGATAAATAGTCCAGTCAGGTTCTGCAGGCAGTTCAAATCAGAGGAGTCTATCAATATGTCCATTTCCTCCCAAAGTAAATCAAGTCCTTGATTGAGCATTACTTGTTGAGTTATATTCATTGATGCATCAGTTTATACAGTTTCCTGTGGTAGCTATCATAGAAGCTGTAGTTTGGTTTTCTTAGTCTTCACCGGCACTGGGATGGAGATGGGAATTCTGGTAATGATGTTAAAGAGACATTATCCTGAACAGAATTATTAAATATAATGAAAAGGAAAAGTGAAAGTAAACAAACAGATCTGTTAATCACCTTTAAAAACAATAGTAAGCAAACAGATCTATTAACCACCTTTGAAAACAATCATTAACAGCTATTTACCTAATTAGATTAAACCACTTAAATCACGTGAATAAAAAAAAATTCGGATCCATTTTTTCATGAGTGCTCCTCATATAAAAATATGGACATATACACATACTGACATGCAACACAAAACAGTGCAGACATAACATACAACACATAAGACAATAATAACGGCCTTGTAGCTTTACCTAGGTAAAATCTCCATTGCAATGTTTAAAAATTCCACAGTCAAAAAATAAAACACAGTCAAAAAACAAAACTGATCAGAAAAACATTAATCTAGGTTTCTATGAGCTCAAAAAATAAAATGGAACTTTACGATGTGGGAAAAATGCAATAATAAAATAGATATTGAAAAAAAGCACCGTGGTTAATCACTGTCGCAGATGTAAGAATAGCCAAGCTGGAGCTCTGGATATCAGCTGTTATGGATTTCAGTCAAATCATCTTTTTCT
Source organism: Ictidomys tridecemlineatus (assembly GCF_052094955.1). Taxonomy (NCBI): domain Eukaryota; kingdom Metazoa; phylum Chordata; class Mammalia; order Rodentia; family Sciuridae; genus Ictidomys; species Ictidomys tridecemlineatus. Next base: position 85,348,389 of record NC_135483.1, read on the forward strand.
GTAGAAATTGCTTTAGTTAGTGTCTCTGGAATTCAAATCGGCTGCTGTTCTCCCTGTGGGAACACACAAACGGAACCCCGACTCCAGACAAACACTGGGTCAGGAGCTTTCCAATGTCCTGTTAGAATATCTTTCCAAAGTACCTTAGGCTTATGTACATTTTTTGGATATATATGTCTTTCCGCAGCATTAAGTCCTGATGAATCCAAATTTTAAAAGTTTAGAGTAAAAAGGGTTATTTTAAGTTTATCTTTGGGGGATATATACCCCTTTCCAATTCCCTCTTTTTGCTTTAATAGGTACGTTTTAATAGTTTGATGAGCTCTTTCAACTATGCCTTGTCCCTGTGGATTGTATGGGATTCCTGTTATATGAGTAATACCAAATGATGAGCAAAATTGTTTAAAAGATTTAGACGTATAACCAGGACTGTTATCAGTTTTTAACTGTTTAGGAACACCCACAGTGGCAAAATTTTGTAAGCAATGAGCTATAACATCTTTAGTTTTTTCTCCGGCATGAAGGGAGCCCATCAAAAATCCGGAAGAAGTATCAACTGTAACATGTAAGTATTTTAATTTTCCAAATTCTGGCAAGTGTGTGACATCCATCTGCCAAATATGGTTAGGTATCAATCCTCTAGGATTGACTCCAAGATTAACTTGTGGTAAAAAGGTCACACAATTTTGACATTGTTTTATTATATGCCTGGCTTGTTCCTTAGTTATTTTAAAATGCTTTTGTAAAGTATTAGCATTAACATGAAACCTTTTATGAAAATTTGTAGCTTCTTCTACAGTAGAAAAAATATGTATATCATGTGTAGTTTTATCTGCTAAATCATTGCCCAAACTAAGGGCTCCAGGCAATCCTGTATGTGCCCTGATATGTCCTATGAAAAATGGATCTTTTCTTTCCCAGATTAGACTTTGTATAGTGGAAAACAAAGAGAAAACAGTAGAGGAAGGGGAAATCCTACCAGCATCTTCAAGGGATGTTATAGCATTAACTACATACTGGCTATCAGAGAATAAATTAAATACAGAATCTTTGAACATCACAAAAGCTTGTAGAACTGCATTAAGCTCTACCTTTTGAGCTGACTGTTTGGGAACTAAAAATGTAAAAGTTTGATCAGGGGTAACTACTGCAGCTGTACCATTATTAGACCCATCAGTGAATATATTTGGAGCATTCATGATAGGTGTTTTTCTTGTCATTTTAGGAAAAACTGCAGGATGCTTAGACCAAAAAGACAACAAAGGATTAGATGGTAAATGATTATCAAATGAAACATTCGATTTACACATGATTATTGCCCAAGTATTTAATTCATTAGCTAACTCATCAATTTGCTCCATAGTATATGGAGTAATAATTTTATTGGGAGAAATTCCAAACACTGTCTTTGCTGCTCTTATACCTTTGAGTATTAATTGTCCTACAGCCTCAGGATACCTAGTAAGAATAGTGTTAGGAGAATAAGATAAATGTATCCACAATAGTGGACCTTCCTGCCAAAATACTCCTGTAGGAATATTTCTTGTTGGTAGTACAATAAATAATAAAGGAAAACTTATATCAATTCTATCTAAATGCATATTTTCCATATATGTCTCAATAATTTTTAATGCCTTTCTAGCTTTAGGAGTTAACATTCGGGGTGAATTTGGATCTGATGGACCTTTTAGAATATCAAATAAAGGTCCCAACTCTCCTGTTGGTATGCCTAGATAAGGCCTTATCCAATTTATATCTCCCAACAACTTTTGAAAGTCATTAAGTGATTTGAGTTGATCTACTCGTATTTGAATTTTAGGTGGACGGACCATGGTTGAGGATAATAGAACTCCTAAATAATTAATTGGAAAATTTAATTGTACTTTGTCTATTCCTATCTCTAGATTATAATTTTTTAACAAGTTTGTAAGTGTGGCATAACATTCCAGCAATGTGTTTTTATCTTTATGTGCCAATAATACATCATCCATATAGTGAAATATTTTTAGTTCAGGATTTTGATTTCTAAGTGGCTGGATTGCTTTATTAACATATATTTGACACATAGTTGGACTGTTAGCCATTCCTTGAGGGAGTACTTTCCATTCATATCTCTCATCAGGACCTTCATGATTTAATGCAGGGATAGTAAATGCAAAACGTGGACTATCCTCGGAATGAATTGGAATCGAAAAAAAGCAATCTTTAATGTCTATAGCTAAAACATGCCACGTTTTTGGTAAAGCAGACAATTGAGGAATCCCTGATTGAGCAGGTCCCATAATGACCATTTCATTATTAATTGCTCTTAAATCTTGTAATAATCTCCATTTACCCGATTTCTTTTTGATAACAAAAATGGGAGTATTATGGGGAGATACGGAAGGTTGTAAATGTCCTTCCGCTAATTGTTGTTTGACCAGATCATGGGCTACTTGTATCTTTTCTTTAGTCAGGGGCCACTGAGGAACCCACACTGGTCTTTCTGATTTCCAAGTAATTTTGATTGTCTCAGTGGCCCTTTCTGAAAATCCAACCCATGTCTGTCTGTTCCTTGATCTATTTGAATTGGCGCTGCTATACCTTGTTCTTGTTTTCCTAATCTTTTTTCTTTCCTGATACCTTGTCTAGCCCTAGTAGTGGGCACATTAGGATTGATGTTATTTGTTAACATCAAACCTAGTTGATCTAGGACATCTCGTCCCCATAAATTAATAGGAAGGTGATCCAAAACATATGGCTGTATAGTTCCTTCACATCCTTCAGGATCCTTCCAATCTAATACCATAGCACTTCTATGGGGATTAGTCGCCACTCCTAGGCCTCGAAGCGTTTGAGTGGCTTGTTGTAATGGCCAATGTTTTGGCCATTCTTGAAGAGATATGATGCTAAGGTCAGCACCTGTGTCCAGCAGTCCATTAAAGTCACGACCCTGAATATTTAGTTTTAACATTGGGCGAGAATCTAAATTTAAAGACAACATAGCCCAATCTACACCTGTGGAGCCTAATCCCTTGGAACCTCTTTCTACATTAAGACTAGAGAACTTATTATGTAGGCTGGGTAGTATTAACAACTGTGCTATTCTATCTCCAGGAGAAATTACTGATATACCTCCTGGAGAACTAGCTATAATTTTTATTTCACCTACATAATCGGGATCAATTACCCCAGGACTTATCATAAGTCCTTTTAATGTAGATGAACTACGTCCCAACAATAAGCCTACTGTTCCTTGGGGAAGAGGTCCTTTTACTCCTGTGGGAATGATTTGAACTCCCATCTCTGAAGTTAATACTGCTCTGGCAGAGGCGCAGATGTCCAACCCTGCGCTCCCTCGGGTTTGTCTGATGAGGGATTTAATGGACAATGTGTCCTGGGCACCACCCTGATGGGGTTTCTGGGTTCCTCCACTGCCCCGTATATTTGTGGTTGTGGGCCCCGGAGCATTGGGCCCCCCGGTCTGTTTTTTGGCAATGAAGCCTGATGCCTTTCTCCATGATATCGTGGGTAAATACCTGATCCTTGTCCGTTTTTTGATAAGGGAGTACCTTCTATGGTGGTTTGAGAACGGCATTCATTAGCCCAATGTCTCCCTCTACGGCATCGAGGGCAAATACCCGGTATTCTATTCCTTTGATTTCTAGTTTTGTTAAACCCTCCTCTTATGGGGCAACTCCTTTTAAAATGTCCTGTTTGTTCACAATTATAGCATGTTTCTAGCCTGGCATCTAAAGCCTGTTGTACTGCAGCTGCCAAGACTTGCCCTTATTCATTAACATCTCTACATAATTTAATATATGTGTTTAAATCTTCATGTCTCCATGGTCTAATAACCTCTCTGCAGCAACGATTTGCTTGGTCATAAGCCAGTTGTTTTATTAATGGCATTGCTTGTTCTGTGTCACCAAAAATTTTGGCAGCCGTTTGAATAAGCCTATCTACAAAGTCAGCGTAAGGTTCATTAGGTCTCTGTATTACCTTAGATAGCTGACCTTGTAAATCTCCATGTCCTTGTAAAGTCTTCCATGCCCTAACTGCGTCTGCAGCAATCTGTACATATACAGCAGGATCATATTCCATTTGTTGCCGCTGACCCTCATAAGGTCCCCTTCCTAATAACATTTCAAGACTTCTTTGAGGGTAACCGGCTGCTGCATTTCGCCTAGCTGTCTCCATGATAAATTCCTCATTGGCAACCTTCCATAACAAATATTGTCCTCCATTTAGCACAGATTTACACATGCTAGCCCAATCTGCTGGCGTCATGTCCAAGTTAGTAAAGGACTCCACCATGCTTACCGTGAAGGGGGCTTGAGGACCATAGGTTGTTACAGACTCCTTTAACTACTTCACTGTTTTAAATTCTAAAATACGGTGAATTCGCCTCCCTCCTGCCTGTTCAAATACAGGGCATGCTAATCTTTGAGGTCCTGTCTCAGGATCCCATCTATCAACTACGGGGTTTGAGGGCCACTCAGCTGTCTCCATCGGTGGTGCTGTTGGTTGAATTACACCCTCTGGTAAAACGGAGTTAGTGACAGCCTCTTGTTGTGGCCTTTTTTCTAATAACCCCTTTTCCTTTAAATTTTCTCCCTTTCTCTGACTAGCTCGAGAGACCTTCTCTTTTGCTTGACCTAAGCAGAGACTGGCGAGAATCACTTTCATGGAAAGGGGTTTTCAAGCTTACAAAAAACTACGAGTTGCCTGAAATCTCAGGAAACATTTTTTCACTCAATCATGATGATTCTTTCAGGTGATGATCAATACACCAAAAGCACTTGGCTCACCAAATTTCGTTCTTCTTGGTTAAACCGTTCGTTTGCAGTAACCGTTTTCATTTTTAGGTTTCACTCTCTTATCTCCTATACGGATACATGTATTGGGAACTCTAAATCAAACACGTTTTGTTCTAGCTTTTTGAAACGTGACACAATAAAGCAGTTTCAAGTTCTATCTCTATGGTTTGTTTGCTGTTGATGTAGCCCTAAGCAGAGACTGGCGAGAATCACTTTCATTGAAAAGGGTTGCCAAGATTCCAAAAAACTAGAAGTTGCCTGAAATCTCTGCAAACATTTTTTCACCCAATCGTGATAATTCTTACCGGTAATGATCAGTACACCAAAAACACTTGGCTCACCAAATTTCGTTCTTCTAGGTTAAACCGTTCGTTTGCAGTAACCGTTTTCATTTTTAGGTTTCACTCTGTTTTCTCCTATACGGATACATGTATTTGGAACTCTAAATGAAACACGGTTTGTGCTAGCTCTTTGAAAATTGACGCAATAAAGCAGTTTCAAGTTCTATCTCTACGGTTTGTTTGCTGTTGATGTAGCCCTAAGAAGAGACTGGCGAGAATCACTTTCATGGAAAGGGGTTGCGAAGCTTCCAAAAAACTACGAGTTGCCTGAAATCTCAGCAAACATTTTTTCACCCAATCTTGATGATTCTTTCAGGTGATGATCAGTACACCAAAACCAGTTGACCAACCAAATTTCGTTCTTCATGGTTAAACCGTTCGTTTGCAGTAACCGTTTTCATTTTTAGCTTTCACTCTGTTTTCTCTAATACGGATACATGTATTTGGAACTCTAAATCAAACCAGGTTTGTGCTAGCTCTTTGAAACTTGACACAATAAAGCAGTTTCAAGATCTATCTCTATGGTTTGTTTGCTGTTGATGTAGCCCTAAGCAGAGACTGCCGAGAATCACTTTCATGGAAAGGAGTTGGCAAGCTTCCAAAAACTACGAGTTGCCTGCAGTCTCAGCAAACATTTTTTCACCCAATCTTGATGATTCTTTCAGGTGATGATCAGTACACCAAAACCACTTGGCTCACCAAATTTCGTTCTTCTAGGTTAAACTGTTCGTTTGCAGTAACCGTTTTCATTTTTAGGTTTCACTCTGTTTTCTACTATAGGGATACATGTATTTGAAACTCTAAATCAAACACGGTTTGTGCTAGCTCTTTGAAACTTGACACAATAGAGTAGTTTCAATTTCTATCTCTGTGGTTTCTTTGCTGTTGATGTAGTCCTAAGCAGAGACTGGCGAGAATCACTTTCATGGAAAGGGGTTGCCAAGCTTCCAAAAAAATTCGAGTTGCCTGAAATCTCAGCAAACATTTTTTCACCCAATCTTGATGATTCTTTCAGGGGTTGATCAGTACACCAAAACCACTTGGCTCTATAAATTTCGTTTTTCTAGGTTAAACCGTTCGTTTGCAGTAACCGTTTTCATTTTTAGCTTTCACTCTGTTTTCTCCTATACGGATACAAGTATTTGTAACTCTAAATCAAACACGGTTTGTGTTAGCTCTTTGAAACTTGACACAATAAAGCAGTTTCAACTTCTTTTTCTATGGTTTGTTTGCTGTTGATGTAGTCCTAAGCAGAGACTGGCGAGAATCAGTTTCATGGAAAGAAGTTGCCAAGCTTCCAAAAAACTACGAGTTGCCAGAAATCAGAGCAAATATTTTTTTGCCCAATCTTGATGATTCTTTCAGGTGATGATCAGTACAGCAAAACCACTTGGCTCACCAAATTTCGTCCTTCTAGGTAAAACCGTTCGTTTGCAATAACCGTTTTCATTTTTAGGTTTCACTCTGTTTTCTCCTATATTTATACATGTATTTGGAACTCTTAATCAAACACGCTTTGTGCTAGCTCTTTGAAACTTGACCCAATAAAGCAGTTTCAAGTTCTATCTCTATGGTTTGTTTGTTGTTGATGTAGCCCTAAGCAGAGACTGGCGAAAATCACTTTCATGGAAAGGGGTTGCCAAGCTTCCAAAAAACTACGAGTTGCCTGAAATCTCAGCAAACATTTTTTCACCCAATCTTGATGATTCTGTCAGGTGATGATCAGTTCACCAAAACCACTTGGCTCACCAAATTTCATTCTTCTAGGTTAAACCGTTCGTTTGCAGTAACCGTTTTCATTTTTAGGTTTCACACTGTTTTCTCCTATACGGATACATGTATTTGGAACTCTAAAACAAACACGGTTTGTGCTAGCTCTTGGAAACTTGACACAATAAAGCAGTTTCAAGTTCTATCACTATGGTTTGTTTCCTGTTGATGTAGCTCTAAACAGAGACTGTCGAGAATCACATTCATGGAAAGGGGTTGCCAAGCTTCCATAAAACTACGAGTTGCCTGAAATCTCAGCAAACATTTTTTCACAAAATCTTGATGATTCTTTCAGGTAATAATCAGTACACCAAAACCACGTGGCTCACCGAATTTCGTTCTTCTCGGTTAAACCGTTCGTTTGCAGTAAACGTTTTCATTTTAAGGGTTCACTCTGTTTTCTCCTATATGGATACATGTATTTGCAACTCTAAATCAAACCCGGTGTGTGCTAGCTCTTTGAAACTTGACACAATAAAGCAGTTTCAAGTTCTTTCTCTATGGTTGGTTTGCTGTTGATGTAGACCTAAGCAGAGACTGGCGAGAATCACTATCATGGAAAGGGGTTGCCAAGCTTCCAAAAACTACGAGTTGCCTGAAATCTCCCCAATCATTTTTTCACCCAATCTTGATGATTCTCAGGTAATGATGATCAGTACACCAAAACCACTTGGCTCATCAAATTTCGTTCTTCTAGGTTAAACCGTTCGTTTGCAGTAACCGTTTTCATTTTCAGGTTTTAGTCTGATTTCTCCTATTCGGATACATGTATTTGGAACTCTAATTCAAACACGGTTTGTGCTAGCTCTTTGAAACTTGACACAATAAAGCAGTTTCAAGTTCTATCTGTATGGTTTGTTTGCTGTTGATGTAGCCCTAAGAAGAGACTGGCGAGAATCACTTTCAGGGAAAGGGGTTGCCAAGCTTCCAAAAAACTATGAGTTGACTGAAATCTCAGCAAATATTTTTTCACCCAATCGTGATGATTCTCTCAGGTAATGATCAGTACACCGAAACCACTTGGATCAACAAATTTCGTTCTTCTAGGTTAAACCGTTCGTTTGCAGAAACCGTTTTCCATTTTTAGGTTTCATTCTGTATTCTCTTACACGGATATATATATTTGAAACTCTAAATCAAACGCGGTTTGTGCTACCTCTTTGAAACTTGACACAATAAAGCAGTTTCAAGTTCTATCTCTATGGTTTGTTTGCTGTTGATGTAGCCCTAAGTAGAGACTGGCGAGAATCACTATCATGGAAAGGGGTTGCAAAGCTTCCAAAAACCTACGAGTTGCCTGAAATCTCAGCAATCATTTTTTCACCCAATCTTGATGATTCTTTCAGGTAATGATCAGTACACCAAAACCACTTGTCTCACCAAATTTCGTTCTTCTAGGTTAAACCGTTCGTTTGCAGTAACCGTTTCCAGTTTTAGGTTTCACTCTGTTTTCTCCTATACGGATACATGTATTTGGAACTCTAAATTAAACACGGTTTGAGCTAGCTCTTTGAATCTTGACAAAATAAAGCAGTTTCAAGTTCTATCTCTATGGTTTCTTTGCTGTTGATATAGCCCTAAGCAGAGACTGGCGAGAATCACTTTCATGGAAAAAGGTTGCCAAGCTTCCAAAAAACTACGAGTTGCCTGAAATCTCAGCAAACATTTTTTCACCCAATCTTGATGTTTCTTTCAGGTAATGATCAGTACACCAAAACCACTTGGCTCACCAAATTTCGTTCTTCTAGGTTAAACCGTTCGTTTGCAGTAACCGTTTCCATTTTTAGGTTTCACTCTGTTTTCTCCTATAGGGATAAATGTATTTGGAACTCTAAATTAAACACGGTTTGTGCAAGCTCTTTGAATCTTGACAAAATAAAGCAGTTTCAAGTTCTTTCTCTATGGTTTGTTTGCTGTTGATGTAGCCCTAAGCAGAGACTGGCGAGAATCACTTTCATGGAAAGGGGTTGCCAAGCTTCCAAAAAACTACGAGTTGCCTGAATACTCAGCAAACATTTTTTCACCCAATCTTGATGATTCTTTCAAGTAATGATCAGTACACCAAAACCACTGGTCTCACCAAATTTCGTTCTTCTAGGTTAAACTGTTCGTTTGCAGTAACCGTTTCCATTTTTAGGTTTCACTCTGTTTTCTCCTATACGGATACATGTATTTGGAACTCTAAATCAAACACGGTTTGTGCTAGCTCTTTGAAACTTGACACAATAAAGAAGTTTCAAGTTCTATCTTTATGGTTTGTTTGCTGTTGATGTAGCCCTAAGCAGAGACTGGCGAGAATCACTTTCATGGAAAGGGGTTGCCAAGATCCAAAAATCTACGAGTTGCCTGAAATCTCAGCAAACATTTTTTCACCCAATCTTAATGATTCTTTCAGGTAATGATCAGTACACCAAAACCACGTGGCTCACCAAATTTCATTCTTCTAGGTTAAACCGTTCTTTTGCACTAACCGTTTACATTTTTAGGTTTCACTCTGTTTTCTCCTATACGGATACATGTATTTGGAACTCTAAATCAAACACGGTTTGTACTAGCTCTTTGAAACTTGACACAATAAAGCAGTTTCAAGTTCTATCTCTATGGTTTGTTTGCTGTTGATGTAGCCCTAAGCAGAGACTGGGGAGAATCACTTTCATTGAAAGGGGTTGCCAAGCTTCCAAAAAACTACGAGTTGCCTGAAATCTAAGCAAACATTTTTTCACCCAATCTTGATGATTCTTTCAGGTAATAATCAGTACACCAAAACCACGTGGCTCACCAAATTTCTTTCTTCTAGGTTAAACCGTTCGTTTGCAGCAACCGTTTTCATTTTTAGGTTTCACTCTGTTTTCTCCTATAGGGATACATGTATTTGGAACTGTAAATCAAACCCGGTTTGTCCTAGCTCTTTGAAACTTGACACAATAAAGCAGTTTCAAGTTCTATCTGTATGGTCTGTTTGCTCTTGATGTAGCCCTAAGCAGAGACTGGCGAGAATCACTTTCATGGAAAGGGGTTGCCAAGCTTCCAAACAACTACGAGTTGCCTGAAATCTCAGCAAACATTTTTTCACCCAATCTTGATGATTCTTTCAGGTAATGATCAGTACACCAAAACCACTTGTCTAACCAAATTTCGTTCTTCTAGGTTAAACCCTTCGTTTGCAGTAACAGTTTCCATTTTTAGGTTTCACTCTGTTTTCTCCTATACGGATACATGTATTTGGAACTCTAAATCAAACCCGGTTTGTGCTAGCTCTTTGAAACTTGACACAAGAAAGCAGTTTCAAGTTCTATCTATATGGTTTGTTTGCTGTTGATGTAGCCCTATGCAGAGACTGGCGAGAATCACTTTCATGGAAAGGGGTTGAGAAGCTTCAAAAAATTAGGAGTTGCCTGAAATCTCAGCAAACATTTTTTCACCCAATCTTGATGATTCTTTCAGGTAATGATCTGTACACCAAATCCAATTGGCTAACCAAATTTCGTTCTTCTAGGTTAAACCGTTCGTTTGCAGTAACCATTTTCATTTTTAGGTTTCACTCTGTTTTCTCCTATACGGATACATGTATTTGGAACTCTAAATCAAACCCGGTTTGTGCTAGCTCTTTGAAACTTGACACAATAAAGCAGTTTCAAGTTCTATCTCTATGGTTTGTTTGCTGTTGATGTAGCCCTAAGCAGAGACTGGCGAGAATCACTTTCATGGAAAGGGGTTGCCAAGCTTCCAAAAAACTACGAGTTGCCTGAATACTCAGCAAACATTTTTTCACCCAATCTTGATGATTCTTTCAAGTAATGATCAGTACACCAAAACCACTGGTCTCACCAAATTTCGTTCTTCTAGATTAAACTGTTCGTTTGCAGTAACCGTTTCCATTTTTAGGTTTCACTCTGTTTTCTCCTATACGGATACATGTATTTGGAACTCTAAATCAAACACGGTTTGTGCTAGCTCTTTGAAACTTGACACAATAAAGGAGTTTCAAGTTCTATCTTTATGGTTTGTTTGCTGTTGATGTAGCCCTAAGCAGAGACTGGCGAGAATCACTTTCATGGAAAGGGGTTGCCAAGATCCAAAAATCTACGAGTTGCCTGAAATCTCAGCAAACATTTTTTCACCCAATCTTAATGATTCTTTCAGGTAATGATCAGTACACCAAAACCACGTGGCTCACCAAATTTCATTCTTCTAGGTTAAACCGTTCTTTTGCAGTAACCGTTTACATTTTTAGGTTTCACTCTGTTTTCTCCTATACGGATACATGTATTTGGAACTCTAAATCAAACACGGTTTGTGCTAGCTCTTTGAAACTTGACACAATAAAGCAGTTTCAAGTTCTATCTCTATGGTTTGTTTGCTGTTGATGTAGCCCTAAGCAGAGACTGGGGAGAATCACTTTCATTGAAAGGGGTTGCCAAGCTTCCAAAAAACTACGAGTTGCCTGAAATCTAAGCAAACATTTTTTCACCCAATCTTGATGATTCTTTCAGGTACTAATCAGTACACCAAAACCACGTGGCTCACCAAATTTCTTTCTTCTAGGTTAAACCGTTTGTTTGCAGTAACCGTTTTCATTTTTAGGTTTCACTCTGTTTTCTCCTATATGGATACATGTATTTGGAACTCTAAATCAAACACGGTTTGTGCTAGCTCTTTGAAACTTGACACAATAAAGAAGTTTCAAGTTCTATCTCTATGGTTTGTTTGCTGTTGATGTAGCCCAAAGCAGAGACTGGCGAGAATCTCTTTCATGGAAAGGAGTTGCCAAGCTTCAAAAAAACTACGAGTGGCCTGAAATCTCAGCAAACATTTTTTAACCAATCTTGATGATTTTTTCAGGTAATGATCAGTACACCAAAACCACTTGGCTCACCAAATTTCGTTCTTCTAGGTTAAAAAGTTCGTTTGCAGTAACCGTTTTCATTTTTAGGTTTCACTCTGTTTTCTCCTATATGGATACATGTATTTGGAACTTTAAATCAAAGCCAGTTTGTGCTAGCTCTTTGAAACTTGAAACAAAAAAGCTGTTTCAAATTTTATCTCTATGGTTTGTTTGCTGTTGATGTAGCCCTAAGCAGACACTGGCGATTATCACTTTCATGGAAAGGGGTTGCCATAATTCCAAAAAACTACGAGTTGCCTGAAATCTCAGCAAACATTTTTTCACCCAATCTTGATGATTCTTTCAGGTAATGATCAGTACACCAAAACCACTTGGCTCACCAAATTTCGTTCTTCTAGGTTAAACCGTTCGTTTGTAGTAACCGTTTTCATTTTTAGGTTTGACTCTGTTTTCTTCTATAGGGACACATGTATTTCGAACTCTAAAGCAAACACGGTTTGTTCTAGCTATTTGAAACTTGACACAATAAAGCAGTTTCAAGTTCTATCTCTATGGTTTGTTTGCTGTTTATGTAGCCCTAAGCAGAGACTGGCGAGAATCACTTTCATGGAAAGGGTTGCCAAGCTTCCAAAAAACTACGAGTTGCCTGAAATCTCAGCAAACATTTTTTCACCCAATCTTGATGATTCGTTCAGGTAATGATCAGTACACCAAAACCACTTGGCTCACCAAATTTCGTTCTTCTAGGTTAAACCGTTCGTTTGCAGTAACCGTTTTCATTTTTAAGTTTCACTCTGTTTTCTCCTATACGGATACATGTATTTGGAACTCTAAATCAAACCCGGTTTGTGCTAGCTCTTTGAAACTTGACACAATAAAGCAGTTTCAAATTCTATCTCTATGGTTTGTTTGCTGTTGATGTAGCCCTAAGCAGAGACTGGCGAGAATCACATTCATGGAAAGGGGTTCCCATGCTTCCAAAACACTACGAGTTGCCTGAAATCTCAGCAAACATTTTTTCACCCAATCTTGATGATTCTTTCAGGTAATGATCAGTACACCAAAAGCACTTGGCTCACTAAATTTCGTTCTTCAAGGTTAAACCGTCCGTTTGCAGTAACCGTTTTCACTTTTAGGTTTCACTCTGTTTTCTCCTATACGGATACATGTATTTGGAACTCAAAATCAAACATGGTTCGTCCTAGCTCTTTGAAACTCGACACAATAAAGCAGTTTCAAGTTCTATCTCTATGGTTTGTTTGCTGTTGATGTAGCCCTAAGCAGAGACTAGCGAGAATCACTTTCATTGAAAGGGGTTGCCAAGCTTCCAAAAAACTACGAGTTACCTGAAATCTCAGCAAACATTTTTTCACCCAATCTTGATGATTCTTTCAGGTAATGATAGGTACACCAAAACCACTTGGCTCACCAAATTTCGTTCTTCTAGCTTAAACCGTTCGTTTGCAGAAACCGTTTTAATTTAGGTTTCACTCTCTTTTCTTCTATACAAATACATGTATTTGGAACTCTAAATCAAACCCGGTTTGTGGTAGCTCCTTGAAACTTGACACAATAAAGCAGTTTCAAGTTCTATCTCTTTGGTTTGTTTTCTGTTGATGTAGCCCTAAGCAGAGAATGGCGAGAATCACTTTCATGAAAAGGGGTTGCCAAGCTTCCAAAAAACTACGAGTTGCCTGAAATCTCAGCAAACATTTTTTGACCCAACCTTGATGATTCTTTCAGGTAATGATCAGTACACCAAAACCACTTGGCTCACCAAATTTTGTTCTTCTAGGTTAAACCGTTCGTTTGCAGTAACCGTTTTCATTTTTAGGTTTCACTCTGTTTTCTCCTATACGGATAAATGTATTTGCAACTCTAAATCAAACCCGGTTTGCGCTAGCTCTTTGAAACTTGAAACAATAAAGCAGTTTCAAATTCTATCTCTATGGTTTGTTTGCTGTTGATGTAGCCCTAAGAAGAGACTGGCGATTATCACTTTCATAGAAAGGGGTTGCCATGCTTCCAAAAAACTACGAGTTGCCTGAAATCTCAGCAAACATTTTTTCACCCAATCTTGATGATTCTTTCAGCTAATGATCAGTACACCAAAACCACTTGGCTCACCAAATTTCGTTCTTCTCAGTTAAACCGTTCGTTTGCAGTAACCGTTTTCATTTTTAGGTTTCACTCTGTTTTCTCCTATACAGATACATGTATTTGGAACTCTAAATCAAACACGGTTTGTGCTAGCTCTTTGAAACTTGACACAATAAAGAAGTTTCAAATTCTATCTTTCTGGTTTGTTTGCTGTTGATGTAGCCCTAGGCAGAGTCTGGCGAGAATCACTTTCATGGAAAGGGGTTGCCAAACTTCCAAAAAACTACGAGTTGCCTGAAATCTCAGGAAACATTTTTTCACCCAATCTTGATGATTCATTCAGGAAATGATCAGTACACCAAAACCACTTGGCTCACCAAATTTCGTTCTTCTAGGTTAAACCGTTCGTTTGCAGTAACCGTTTTCATTTTTAGGTTTCACTCTGTTTTCTCCTATATGGATACATGTATTTGGAACTCTAAATCAAACCCGGTTTGTGCTAGCTCTTTGAAACTTGACACAATAAAGCAGTTTCGAGTTCTATCTCTATGGTTTGTTTGCTGTTGATGTAGCCCTAAGCAGAGACTGGCGAGAATCACTTTCATGGAAAGGGGTTGCCAAGCTTCCAAAAAACTACGAGTTGCCTGAAATCTCAGCAAACATTTTTTGACCCAGTCTTGATGATTTTTTCAGGAAATGATCAGTACACCAAAACCACTTGGCTCACTAAATTTCGTTCTTCTAGGTTAAACCGTTCGTGTGCAGTAACCGTTTTCATTTTTATGTTTCACTCTGTTTTCTCCTATACGGATACATGTATATGGAACTCTAAATCAAACCCGGTTTGTGCTAGCTCTTTCAAACTTGACACAATAAAGCAGTTTCAAATTCTATCTCTATGGTTTGTTTGCTGTTGATGTATCCCTAAGAAGAGACTGGCGATTATCACTTTCATAGAAAGGGGTTGCCATGCTTCCAAAAAACTACGAGTTGCCTGAAATCTCAGCAAACATTTTTTCACCCAATCTTGATGATTCTTTCAGGTAATGATCAGTACACCAAATCCACTTGGCTCACCAAATTTCGTTCTTCTCGGTTAAACCGTTCGTTTGCAGTAACCGTTTTCATTTTTAGGTTTCACTCTGTTTTCTCCTATACAGATACATGTAATTGGAACTCTAAATAAAACCCGGTTTGTGCTAGCTCTTTGAAACTTGACACAATAAAGCAGTTTCGAGTTCTATCTCTATGGATTGTTTGCTGTTGATGTAGCCCTAAGCAGAGACTGGCGAGAATCTCTTTCATGGAAAGGGGTTGCCAAGCTTCCAAAAAACTACGAGTTGTCTGAAATCTCAGCAAACATTTTTTGACACAATCTTGATGATTGTTTCAGGTAATGATCAGTACACCAAAACCACTTGGCTCACCAAATTTCGTTCTTCTCGGTTAAACCGTTCGTTTGCAGTAACCGTTTTCATTTTTAGGTTTCACTCTGTTTTCTCCTGTAGGGATACATGTATTTGGAACTCTAAATCAAACACGGTTTGTGCTAGCTCTTTGAAACTTGACACAATAAAGAAGTTTCAAGTTCTATCTTTCTGGTTTGTTTGCTGTTGATGTAGCCCTAGGCAGAGACTGGCGAGAATCACTTTCATGGAAAGGGGTTGCCAAGCTTCCAAAAAACTACGAGTTGCCTGAAATCTCAGCAAACATTTTTTCACCCAGTCTTGATGATTTTTTCAGGTAATGATCAGGACACCAAAACCACTTGGCTCACTAAATTTTGTTCTTCTAGTTTAAACCGTTCGTTTGCAGTAACCGTTTTCATTTTTACGTTTCACTCTGTTTTCTCCTATACGGATACATGTATATGGAACTTATCTAAATCAAACCCGGTTTGCGCTAGCTCTTTGAAACTTGAAACAATAAAGCAGTTTCAAATTCTATCTCTATGGTTTGTTTGCTGTTGATGTAGCCCTAAGAAGAGACTGGCGATTATCACTTTCATAGAAAGGGGTTGCCATGCTTCCAAAAAACTACGAGTTGCCTGAAATCTCAGCAAACATTTTTTCACCCAATCTTGATGATTCTTTCAGCTAATGATAAGTACACCAAAACCACTTGGCTCACCAAATTTCGTTCTTCTCAGTTAAACCGTTCGTTTGCAGTAACCGTTTTCATTTTTAGGTTTCACTCTGTTTTCTCCTATACAGATACATGTATTTGGAACTCTAAATCAAACACGGTTTGTGCTAGCTCTTTGAAACTTGACACAATAAAGAAGTTTCAAATTCTATCTTTCTGGTTTGTTTGCTGTTGATGTAGCCCTAGGCAGAGTCTGGCGAGAATCACTTTCATGGAAAGGGGTTGCCAAGCTTCCAAAAAACTACGAGTTGCCTGAAATCTCAGGAAACATTTTTTCACCCAATCTTGATGATTCATTCAGGAAATGATCAGTACACCAAAACCACTTGGCTCACCAAATTTCGTTCTTCTAGGTTAAACCGTTCGTTTGCAGAAACCGTTTTCATTTTTAGGTTTCACTCTGTTTTCTCCTATATGGATACATGTATTTGGAACTCTAAATCAAACCCGGTTTGTGCTAGCTCTTTGAAACTTGACACAATAAAGCAGTTTCGAGTTCTATCTCTATGGTTTGTTTGCTGTTGATGTAGCCCTAAGCAGAGACTGGCGAGAATCACTTTCATGGAAAGGGGTTGCCAAGCTTCCAAAAAACTACGAGTTGCCTGAAATCTCAGCAAACATTTTTTGACCCAGTCTTGATGATTTTTTCAGGAAATGATCAGTACACCAAAACCACTTGGCTCACTAAATTTCGTTCTTCTAGGTTAAACCGTTCGTGTGCAGTAACCGTTTTCATTTTTATGTTTCACTCTGTTTTCTCCTATACGGATACATGTATATGGAACTCTAAATCAAACCCGGTTTGTGCTAGCTCTTTCAAACTTGACACAATAAAGCAGTTTCAAATTCTATCTCTATGGTTTGTTTGCTGTTGATGTATCCCTAAGAAGAGACTGGCGATTATCACTTTCATAGAAAGGGGTTGCCATGCTTCCAAAAAACTACGAGTTGCCTGAAATCTCAGCAAACATTTTTTCACCCAATCTTGATGATTCTTTCAGGTAATGATCAGTACACCAAATCCACTTGGCTCACCAAATTTCGTTCTTCTCGGTTAAACCGTTCGTTTGCAGTAACAGTTTTCATTTTTAGGTTTCACTCTGTTTTCTCCTATACAGATACATGTAATTGGAACTCTAAATAAAACCCGGTTTGTGCTAGCTCTTTGAAACTTGACACAATAAAGCAGTTTCGAGTTCTATCTCTATGGATTGTTTGCTGTTGATGTAGCCCTAAGCAGAGACTGGCGAGAATCTCTTTCATGGAAAGGGGTTGCCAAGCTTCCAAAAAACTACGAGTTGTCTGAAATCTCAGCAAACATTTTTTCACCCAATCTTGATGATTCTTTCAGCTAATGATCAGTACACCAAAACCACTTGGCTCACCAAATTTCGTTCTTCTCAGTTAAACCGTTCGTTTGCAGTAACCGTTTTCATTTTTAGGTTTCACTCTGTTTTCTCCTATACAGATACATGTATTTGGAACTCTAAATCAAACACGGTTTGTGCTAGCTCTTTGAAACTTGACACAATAAAGAAGTTTCAAATTCTATCTTTCTGGTTTGTTTGCTGTTGATGTAGCCCTAGGCAGAGTCTGGCGAGAATCACTTTCATGGAAAGGGGTTGCCAAGCTTCCAAAAAACTACGAGTTGCCTGAAATCTCAGGAAACATTTTTTCACCCAATCTTGATGATTCATTCAGGAAATGATCAGTACACCAAAACCACTTGGCTCACCAAATTTCGTTCTTCTAGGTTAAACCGTTCGTTTGCAGTAACCGTTTTCATTTTTAGGTTTCACTCTGTTTTCTCCTATATGGATACATGTATTTGGAACTCTAAATCAAACCCGGTTTGTGCTAGCTCTTTGAAACTTGACACAATAAAGCAGTTTCGAGTTCTATCTCTATGGTTTGTTTGCTGTTGATGTAGCCCTAAGCAGAGACTGGCGAGAATCACTTTCATGGAAAGGGGTTGCCAAGCTTCCAAAAAACTACGAGTTGCCTGAAATCTCAGCAAACATTTTTTGACCCAGTCTTGATGATTTTTTCAGGAAATGATCAGTACACCAAAACCACTTGGCTCACTAAATTTCGTTCTTCTAGGTTAAACCGTTCGTGTGCAGTAACCGTTTTCATTTTTATGTTTCACTCTGTTTTCTCCTATACGGATACATGTATATGGAACTCTAAATCAAACCCGGTTTGTGCTAGCTCTTTCAAACTTGACACAATAAAGCAGTTTCAAATTCTATCTCTATGGTTTGTTTGCTGTTGATGTATCCCTAAGAAGAGACTGGCGATTATCACTTTCATAGAAAGGGGTTGCCATGCTTCCAAAAACTACGAGTTGCCTGAAATCTCAGCAAACATTTTTT
The DNA here is from genome assembly GCF_052094955.1 of Ictidomys tridecemlineatus. Classification (NCBI taxonomy): domain Eukaryota; kingdom Metazoa; phylum Chordata; class Mammalia; order Rodentia; family Sciuridae; genus Ictidomys; species Ictidomys tridecemlineatus. Next base: position 85,366,765 of record NC_135483.1, read on the forward strand.
CACCCAATCTTGATGATTCTTTCAGGTAATGATCAGTACACCAAATCCACTTGGCTCACCAAA